>NC_057809.1:581700766-581707216 GCF_018294505.1 Triticum aestivum | reverse complement strand
CGGCTAGGGTTTCGGGTGGGGGCTGGCGGCTCGGGCCTCCGCGGCTTTAAAGGGCCGGCCAGGCTAGTGTCCCAGGCGGACACAGCCCGGTAAGTCAGTTGATTTTTTTAAAAAAAATCCACTTGGAAAAACGAATAAAAGAAATACTAAACGGACTCCAAAAATCCTGAAATAAATTTTCCCCGTCCTCTAAAAATCTACCGAACAAGGTGAACATTTATTTGGGACTCTAGTGAAATTTTGAAAATGCATATTTTTCCTAATTCAAATAAATAGCGATAAAAACTCTGAATAAAATTTTATTTGATTTTAATATTAAATCTCCAATATTTCTTTATTTTGAGGAAGTCATTTTATCATCTCTCTTTTATTTTTTTATAAAAGAAATATTTGAAGAGAAAATAATTAAAATCAAACGATCATCTTTTCAAAATTTGAGAAAACTCAAATATGAAAATAATGAAATCCCCAACTCTCTCCGTAGGTCCTTGAGTTGCGTAAAATTTCTAGGATCAAGCCAAAATGCATTAAAATATGATATGCAGTGATGATCTAATGTATAACATTTCAAATTGAAAATTTGGGATGTTACAAACCTACCCCCCTTAAGATGAATCTCGCCCTCGAGATTCGGGTTGGCTAGAAAATAGGTGAGGGTAATCCTTCTGTAGGTCTTCCTCTCGCTCCCAGGTGGCTTCATCTTCGGTATGGTGGCTCCACTGAACCTTGAAAAACTTGATAACCTTGCTGCGTGTAACTCGGCTGGCAAATTCGAGAATCTTGATAGGCTTCTCCTCATAGGTCAAATCGCTATCCAATTGTATCGCTTCCAGTGGCACTGTATCTCTCAGAGGGATATCAGCAATCTCTGCGTGGCACTTCTTCAACTGAGAAACGTGGAACACATCATGAACCCCTGACAATCCTTCGGGCAACTCCAACTTGTAAGCAACTTCTCCCATACATTCCAAAACTTTGTATGGTCCCACGAAACGTGGTGCTAACTTTCCCTTAACTCCAAAACGCTTCACTCCTCGAAGTGGGGATACACGAAGATACACTCCGTCTCCAACTTCGTAAATTGTCTCCTTCCGTTTAGAATCCGCATAACTCTTCTGCCTGGACTGGGCTACCTTGAGTCTATCGCGAATCAGCATAACCTTCTCTTCAGACTCTTTAATCAAATCTAGTCCAAACAACTGTCGATCTCCAACTTCATCCCACAACAATGGTGTCCTACACGTACTTCCGTACAATGCTTCGAAAGGGACCATCTTCAAACTGGTTTGATAGCTGTTGTTGTAAGAGAACTCTGTGTAAGGCAAGTTGTCGTCCCAACTAGATCCATAGTCTAGCGCACAAGCTCTCAACATGTCCTCCAGAATATGATTAACTCTCTCAGTATGTCCATCCGTCTACGGGTGAAAAGCTGTACTGAACTCTTGCCTGGTTCCCAAAGTCTCATGCAACTGATTCCAAAACTTTGAGGTAAACTGGGTTCCTCTATCTGATACAATGGTCCTCGAAACTCCATGCAAACATATGATCCTGGTCATGTATATCTTTGCCAACTTAGCACTGGTGTAAGTGGTCTTCACTAGGATGAAATGAGCTACTTTTGTCAAACGATCGACTACAACCCATATCGAGTCATAGCCTGAACGAGTCCTGGGTAATCCCGTGATAAAATCCATGCCTAGCTTGTCCCACTTCCATTCGGGTATTGGTGATAACCCACAAGTATAGGGGATCGCAATAGTTTTCGATAAGTAAGAGTGTCAAACCTAACGAGGAGCTAAAGGCAGAACAAATATTCCCTCAAGTTCTATCGACCACCGATACAACTCTACGCATGCTTGATGTTTGCTTTACCTAGAACAAGTATGAAACTAGAAGTACTTTGTAGGTGTTGTTCGATAGGTTTGCAAGATAATAAAGAGCAAGTAAATAAAAAGTAGGGGCTGTTTAGATAAAGACACAACTAAGTTAGTTTTAGTAAAGAGCTTTTTGTTATGAGAAAGTTATTTGTCCCTAGGCAATCGATAACTAGACTGGTAATCATTATTGCAATTTTATATGAGGGCGAGGCATAAGCTAGCATACTTTCTCTACTTGGATCATATGAACTTATGATTGGAACTCTAGCAAGCATCCGCAACTACTAAAGATCATTAAGGTAAAACCCAACCATAGCATTAAAGCATCAAGTCCTCTTTATCCCATACGCAACAACCCACTTACTCGGGTTTGTGTTTCAGTCACTCACGCAACCCACTATAAGCGAATCATAAACGTATTGCAACACCCTACAGTGATAATCCCTCACGCTTGCGCGACACGGAGAGCACCATAGGACAGCACCAATAATAAAACATGCAACTCAAAGCAATCTTGATCATAAAATAACCCATAGGACAAAACGGATCTACTCAAACATCATAGGATAGCCATACATCATTGGGAAATAATATATAGCATTGAGCACCATGTTTAAGTAGGGATTACAGAGGGCAAGAGAGAGGTTACACCGCTGCATAGAGGGGGGAAGAGTTGGTGATGATGGCAGTGAAGTTGTTGGTGAAGATTTGGTGATGATGATGGCCCCCGGTGGCACTCCGGTGCCACCGGAAGCGAGGGGGAGAGAACCCCCCCTTCTTCTTCTTCTTCCTTGACCTCCTCCCTAGATGGGAGAACGGTTTCCCCCCTGGTCCATGGCCTCCATGGCGTGGGAGGGGCGAGAGCCCCTCCGATATTGGATCTATCTCTCCGTCTCTCTCTGTTTCTGCATTCTCAGATTCTACCCTTTCACCGTTTCTTATATTCCCGGAGATCTGTAACTCCGATTGGGCTGAAATTTTAACACGATCTCTATCCGGATATTAGCTTTCTTTTGGTGAAAGAAGGGCATCAACTGCCTTACGGGGTGGCCACGAGGGTCAGGGGCGCACCCCCCTTCCTCGTGGCCCCCTCGAGCATCGTCTCGCGTGGATTTTTCTTCCCAAAAATCATATATATTCCCCACAAAATCTCCATCAGTTTTTATCCCGTTTGGACTCTGTTTGATATGGATATTCTGTGAAACAAAAAACATGCAAAAAACAGGAACTGGCACTGTGCACTGGATCAATATGTTAGTCCCAAAAATAGTATAAAAAGTTGCCAAAAGTATATGAAAGTTGTAGAATATTGGCATGGAACAATCAAAAATTATAGATACAACGGAGATGTATCAGCATCCCCAAGCTTAATTCCTGCTCGTTCTCGAGTAGGTAAATGATAAAAAAGATAATTTTTGATGTGGAATGCTACCTAGCATAATCTTGATCACATATCTAATCATGGCATGAATATTAAGACACAAGTGATTCAAAGCAACAATCTATCATTTGACATAAAAACAATAATAATTCAAGCCCACCAATAAAGCAATCATGTCTTTTCAAAATAACAAGGCCAAAGAAAGTTATCCCTACAAAATCATATAGTCTGGCTATGCTTCATCTTCACCACACAAAATATTCACATCATGCACAACCCCGATGACAAGCCGAGCAATTGGTTCATACTTTTTAATGCGCTTCAGCATTTTCAACCCTCACGCAATACATGAGCGTGAGCCATGGATATAGCACTATAGGTGGAATAGAATGGTGGTTGTGGAGAAGACAAAAAGGACAAGATAGTCTCACATCAACTAGGCGTATCAACGGGCTATGGAGATGCCCATCAATAGATATCAATGTGAGTGAGTAGGGATTGCCATGCAATAGATGCACTAGAGCTAGAAGTATATGAAAACTCAAACTTAAACTAAGTGGGTGTGCATCCAACTTGCTTGCTCATGAAGACCTAGGGCATTTGAGGAAGCCCATCGTTGGAATATAAAAGCCAAGTTCTATAATGAAAATTCCCACTAGTATATGAAAGTGATAACTCAAGAGACTCTCTATATGAAGAACATGGTACTACTTTGAAGCACAAGTGTGGTAAAAGGATAGTAACATTGCCCCTTCTCTCTTTTCCTCGCATTATATATATATACTAGCCTTCTCTCTCTTTTTTTTGTCCTTTCTCCTTTTTTTTATTTTTTTTATTTTTTTCGTCCGGAGTCTCATCCCGACTTGTGGGGGAATCGTAGTCTCCATCATCCTTTCCTCACTGGGGCAATGCTCTAATAATTATGATCATCACACTTTTATTTACTTACAACTTGATACTAGAACAAAGATATGACTCTATATGAATGCCTCTGGTGATGTACCGGGATGTGCAATGATCTAGCGTAGCAATGACATCAAAAAACGGACAAGCCATGAAAACATCATGCTAGCTATCTTACGATCATGCAAAGCAATATGATAATGAATGATCAAGTCATGTATATGATGATGATGGAAGTTGCATGGCAATATATCTCGAAATGGCTATGGAAATGCCATGATAGGTAGGTATGGTGGCTGTTTTGAGGAAGGTATATGGTGGGTTTATGGTACCGGCGAAAGTTTCGCGATACTAGAGAGGCTAGCAATGATGGAAGGGTGAGAGTGCGTATAATCCATGGACTCAACATTAGTCATAAAGAACTCACATACTTATTGCAAAAGTTTATTATCCTTCGAAGCAAAGTACTACTATGCATGCCCCTAGGGGGATAGAATTGTAGGAAAAGACCATCGCTCGTCCCCGACCGCCACTCATAAGGAAGACAATCAATAAATACCTCATGCTCCGACTTTGTTACATAACAGTTCACCATACGTGCATGCTACGGGAATCACAAACCTCAACACAAGTATTTCTACTAATCCACAACTACCCACTAGCATGACTCTAATATCACCATATTTATATCGCAAAACTAATGCAAGGAATCAAACATATCATATTCAGTGATCTATAAGTTTTATGTAGGATTTTATGACTAACCATGTGAATGACCAATTCCTGTCATCTCTCTAAATAGATATAAGTGAAGCAAGAGAGTTTAATTCTTTCTAAAAAAGATATGCCCACGCTCTAAAAAATATGAGTGAAGCAAAAGAGCATTATACAAATGCCGGTTCTCTATGTAAAGAGAAACAGGCAATCCAAACTTCAAATGATATAAGTGAAGCACATGAAGCATTCTATAAAGCCATACTCAAAAGATATAAGTGAAGTGCAAAGAGCATTCTATAAATCAACCAAGGACTGCCTCATACCAGCATGGTGCATAAAAGTAAAGTGAAAACTAAATGCAAAATACGCTCCAAGATTGCACATATCGCATGAACGAAACGAATCCGAAAACATACCGATACTTGTTGAAGAAAGAGGGGATGCCATCCAGGGCATCCCCAAGCTTAGACGCTTGAGTCTCCTTGAATGTTTACTTGGGGTGCCTCGGGCATCCCAAAGCTTGAGCTCTTGCCTCTCTTCCTTCTTCTCACATCGAGACCTTCTCGATCATCGAACACTTCATCCACACAAATCGGTCCCACCGAGTTTGAGTAATCGATCAAACCGAGTTTTGGTTTTACCCTAACCCTAGCACATCGGTTCCATCGAGTTTATCTAGTAGGTCCCACCAAAAACCCTAACGGTCACTAGGTTTGCTAAATCGGTCCGACCGAGTTTTTCACTCCGGTCTCACCGAGATTGGTAAATTGTGTGTAACAGTTAGTTTTTGTGTGGAGGCTATATATACCCCTCCATCCACTCTTCATTTGAAGAGAGAGCCATCAGAACATACCTACACTTCCAATACACATTTTCTAAGAGAGAACCACCTACTCATGTGTTGAGGCCAAGATATTCCATTCCTACCATATGAATCTTGATCTCTAGCCTTCCCCAAGTTGCTTTCCACTCAAACCTTCTTTCCACCAAATCCATATCTTGTGAGAGAGAGTTGAGTGTTGGGGAGACTATCATTTGAAGCACAAGAGCAAGGAGTTCATCATCAACACACCATTCGTTACTTCTTGGAGAGTGGTGTCTCCTAGATTGGCTAGGTATCACTTGGGAGCCTCCGACAAAGATTGTGGATTTGAACCAAGGAGTTTGTAAGGGCAAGGAGATCGCCTACTTCATGAAGATCTACCGCTAGTGAGGCAAGTCCTTCGTGGGTGATGGCAATGATGGGATAGACAAGGTTGCTTCTTCGTGGACCCTTCGTGGGTGGAGCCCTCTGTGGACTCGCGCAACCGTTACCCTCCGTGGGTTGAAGTCTCCATCAACGTGGATATACGATAGCACCACCTATCGGAACCACGACAAAAACATCCGTGTCTCAAATTGCGTTTGAATTCTCCAAACCCTTCCCTTTACTTTCTTGCAAGTTGCATGCTTTACTTTCCGCTGCTCATATACTCTTTGCATGCTTGCTTGATATGTATTGTGTTTGTTAAACTAGTGCCTAAACTCTACTTCAACTTAAAGAAATTAAAAACTGCAACTTTTGGCACTTAG
>NC_057809.1:581629276-581700475 GCF_018294505.1 Triticum aestivum | reverse complement strand
CTAGACACCTCTTCTAGATCCTTTCAATTGGTATCAGAGCTTTGGTCTCCATTGCCTTGGTTTAAACATCATTGGAGGAAGATGGATGAGTCTACTTTGGGGAGTCTTAGGCGTAGAGTGCCTATTCTTGATGGAGAATATTTTCATGAGTGGAAAAATGAAATGCTTGAGATTTTCAATGAATATCACTTGAACAAGTATATTGCTAGCCCTTGTGCACCTCATGTTGATCCCATGCATCCTACCCTTGATGAATGAATTGACATGATTCACAATCTTAGAACTGTTAATCTTATCACTAGAGGCTTGCCTAGAAACTTGATTGGATGTTTGCCGACTCTTAAGTGTGCCTACACCATATGGAAATTTCTTGAGGAACTCCTTAGCAATATCACTAGATGTTGGAATCATTAGCAATATCATTTCTAGAGCTATTAGAATTCATAAGGATAACTATAGAAATGATCATTTATCTAATGAATTGCCCTCTCTAGGAATTGATCAATCACAAGATGATGTTGAACATGAATACTCGGATGAGGATGAGGATGATAGTGACTATGATCTCGATGATGCGATGAGACACTTTGTTCTTATGGAATGGGTCCTTGATAGTGGATGTACTGATCATATGACCGGAGATAAAGACATGCTCCGTGAGCTTGCTGAAAATGACGGCCCTTGAAAGTATGTCACTTTTGGTGTTAATTCAAAGGGTAAGGTGGTTGGCCTTGGTAAGGTGGCCATCTCACATGATAGCTCCATACAAAATGTCATGCTCGTTGAATCTCTTGGCTACAAGTTACTTTCAGTATCTAGACTTGCTGATTTCGGTTTCAATGTCCTATTTACTGAAGTAGACTGCCAAGTTTTCGCAGAGATAATCATAAAATGGTCTTTACCGATATACGTAGAGGAGATCTTTACATTGTTGATTTCACTAAAAAGGCTCAACCTAAAACTTGCTTAATTGCTAAATCTTCTAAAGGCTGGTTGTGGCATAGAAGGCTAGGCCATGTGGGCATGCGAAACCTTGACAAACTCTTTAAAGGAAATCATATCCTTGGCGTTAACGATGTCATATTTGACAAGGATAGACTTTGTAGTGCTTGTCAAGCAGGGAAACAAGTTGGAGGAAGTCATCGCGCTAAGAACATCATGACCACAAGAAGACCACTCGAGCTACTTCACATGGATCTCTTTGGTCCAAATGCCTACAAGAGTCTCGGTGGTAACTCATTTGGTCTGGTCATAGTTGATGATTTTTCAAGATTTACATGGGTGTTCTTTCTTGATGACAAATCGCAGGTCCAAAAGATCTTCAAAAACTTTGGTAGGAAGGCCCAAAATCAATTTGACGTGAAGATCAAGAAGGTTCGGAGCGACAACGGAACGGAGTTCAAGAATGCAAATGTGGACACCTTTCTTGACGAAGAAGGGATCGCACATGAGTTCTCGGCTACGTACACACCTCAACAAAATGGAGTTGTTGAGAGGAAGAACCGGACTCTTATCGAGATGGCAAGAACGATGCTTGATGAGTACAAGATGCCAAAACAGTTTTGGGTGGAAGCGGTAGAGATAGCTTGTCATGCAACAAATCGCTTGTATCTTCACAAGCTACTCGGCAAGACGGCATACGAGCTCCTCACCGGTAACAAACCCCAAGTTGGATACTTTCGAGTATTCGGCTCAAAGTGCTACATTCTTGATAAGCATCGTCGTTCTAAATTTGCTCCTAAGTCTCATGAAGATTTCCTACTTGGTTATGGCTCAAACTCTCACACATACCGTGTCTACAACAATTTCACCCGGAAGGTTGAAGAAACGGTAGATGTGAAGTTTGATGAATCTAACGGCTCGCAAGTAGAGCAATTGCCAATTGATGTAGGAGACAAAGATCCCTCGGAAGCAATCCAAGACTTGTCTATCGGCAAGATTCGTCCAATGGAGGTGAAGGATAGTACCTCGTTCGTCCAAGTGGAAGCTTCTACCTCACGACAAGGTGAACCAAGAGTTGGTACGGAAGCATCCATGAGTGGGACACACCAAGAAGAAGAAAACAAGGAAGGGCACCAAGACAAACGTCAACAACCTCCTTCTCCACCACGACAAGAGAACGACAACGCCAACAATGAAGAAGGCCAAGAAGAAGAACAAGATGAAGAAGATGTTCAACAAAGACCCAAGCAAAAGCTTTCACGAGTTCGAGCAAGAATTGCTAAAGATCATCCCGTGGAGCAAATCATCAATGATATCCAAACCGGGAGAATCACTGCTCAAAAACTCGTTTAGCTTACTTTTATGAACACTGTTCATTCATCTCTCGCATTAAACCTATGAAGGTTGAAGAAGCATTGGAAGATCCGGATTGGATAAACGCTATGCATGAAGAGCTACACAACTTTGAGAGAAATCAAGTGCGGACATTGGTTGAAAAGCCCGACAACAACCACAACATCATCGGTACCAAATGGGTGTTTCGCAACAAGCAAGATGAAGATGGACAAGTGGTTCGCAACAAAGCGCCCATTGCTAGACTTGAGTCCATTCACATCTTACTTGCCTATGCTAATCACCATAATATCACCTTGTACCAAATGGACATTAAAAGTGCTTTTCTAAATGGTGAAATTGAATAGGAAGTTTATGTTAAGCAACCTCCCGGCTTTTTCAACCCTAAGAAACCTAATCATGTTTGCAAACTTCACAAAGCCCTTTATGGTCTTAAACAAGCTCCTAGAGCATGGTATAAATTCTTGACCAAGTTCCTTATTGAAAAAGGCTTTGAAATTGGAAAAATAGATTCTACTCTTTTCACTAAAAGGGTTAATGGAGAACTATTTGTATGCCAAATTTATGTTGATGATATTATATTTGGATCAACTAACCCTCATTTTAGTGAAAAGTTTGGGAAGCTAATGTCGGAGAAGTTTGAGATGTCTATGATGAGTGAACTCAAATTCTTTCTTGGTTTGTAAATCAAGCAAACTAAGGAAGGCACCTTTGTCTCTCAAAGAAGTACACCAAGGACTTATTCAAGAAGTTCAATATGCAAGAATGCAAAGGTATGACTACACCCATGCCTACTAATGGACATCTTGATTTGACCAAAGATGGTGAACCGGTTGATCAAAAAGTTTATCGCTCTATGATTGGTTCATTATTATATCTATGTGCTTCATGTCCCGATATCATGTTAAGTGTGTGCATGTGTGCATGATATCAAGCTGCTCCTAGGGAATGTCATCTTAAGGCCGTGAAAAGGATAGTTAGATACTTAATACATACACCAAATTTTGGCATTTGGTATCCAAAGAGAGCTTCCTTTGATCTTGTTGGCTACTCCGACTCGGACTATGCCGGTGACAAGGTTGATAGGAAGTCCACTTCGGGTACTTGTCAATTCCTTGGTAGATCTCTTGTGTCTTGGTCTTCCAAGAAACAAAACTCGGTATCCTTATCCACCGCTGAAGCGGAATACATTGTTGCGGGTTCATATTGTGCTCAATTACTCTGGATGATCCAGACTCTTAAAGATTATGGGATATATGTGAAACATGTTCCATTGCTTTGTGACAATGAAAGTGCTATCAAGATTGCTCACAATCCCGTGCAACACTCTCGAACTAAGCATATCGAAGTTCTCATCATTTTATTCGAGATCATGTTGCTAAGGGTGACATAAACCTTAAGCATGTTCGCACCGATAAGCAATTAGCGGATATATTAACCAAACCACTTGATGAGAAAGTGTTTTGCAGTTTAAGAGGTGAATTGAACATCATTGATGCTTCAAACTTGGAGTAGGAACTCCATTGGATACATGCAAGACTTGAGCTTATGACTAATCACTTAAATATTTTGATGATTATCTTATGTCTTGAAAATTTGCATTTTGCATGTTATCTAACCCTTGTAGTTACTTGGATGCATCTAATTCTATGAGATTGCAATTCACTCACATCTTGAGCAATCTCTACATCATCAAGTCTCTACACAATGGTGATTGATGACAAGGAAGCACGAAACCTTTCAAACATATCCTTTGACAAATTCTATGTTGAGTTTCATGATTGTCATGTTGGATACACAAGTGCTCTTCCTTGAGAAAACTAACCCATGTAGGTAGATGAACTCAAAATCCAAAGGGTGCTCCCAACTCTTGATGGGCTACATCAACCTTGAGCAACCCACACAAGTTCAACTACATGATCAAGATCAACACCGCCACCCAAGGTATGTTATTCCATCTTAGAGTAGCTTTACTCCAAGTCATGAGTCAAAGCAACTCGACAAGATGTGAATACATCAAGATACTTAAACAAAAAATGGTAACCCCATTTTGAGCTTAAACGATGAGTACAACCTATGATCAAGTGATCTCACTTGACTCCTAAGTGAATGTACTCTAACATAGGTGACTTTGTCACCGCCCAACTCTAGATGAAGTTCTCTTGTGTTCTTTTCTGTGTTCTTGCACTTGTCTCATGCATATTTGTTTCCCCTTTCAAACTTCATCTAGACCTTTTAGTTTCTTTTCTTTGTTCTTTGTTCTGCATTTTCTGCATCCAATTCATTGCAAATCTTTGTGAGATCTTATTTGTCTAGTGAGCTAAGATGACAAGTGTTTTTCTGTGATGAACTCGGTTCCACCGGTTTCATGTTCCCGGTCTAACCGAAGATTTTCGGAGCAACCGAAGCATACAACTCAGTGACACCGATTTCACTACAGGAAAAACATTTTGCCATGTATTCCTGCTTTATTCTTGATCCAGCTCCACTCAATGAATCTTGTCCTCTGCAAGCATCACATTTACCTTAATGCTTTGTACTGTGATTCAAGGACCGAACCCATTCACAACAAATTCCAGAAGACCCTTCTTGGAAATTGATGTCAAAGGGGGAGAGAGAGATCACATCAAAGCTTAATCATATCTCTAGGGGGAGAGATCTCTAGGGGAGGGAATACTCTAGGAAAGAGTAATCTTCAAGGATCCCAGATGCTTGATGTTCAAGAGGAGAGATGCCACATGTCTTCTTGGGGGAAAGACATGTTCATATGTGCTTATTTGCATTAGCTCTGTTCATTTGTTTCTTTGAGCTCTGTTTTTCTGTTCCCTATCTTCTCCCAGTATCGCATGCTAGATTAAGGGGGAGCAAGACATCCAAGGGAAAGAAAATTCTTAAATTCATTGCATATCCTTCTCTTTGGGGACATGTCAATACCTATCGTGGTACTCTGTACTCACTCGACATGTCATCCCAGTCTTGGTACTCTTGTGGTTTCTTTTGTTTGCTCTAGCTAGTAGGTGCATCTGTGTTATCTAACCTTGTTTACGCAGGTTCATCACATCCTAGCCAACTCAAGACCACAAGGTAAGTATATGCATCATGGTCATGTGTATGAGAAATTCTTGTTGATGTACATATTGTTTGCAAGAAGGACTCATGAGCATGAAGGTACATTTCTCATGTTTTCATCACTTGCTCTGATGCATATAGCCAAGATACATGTAACACATTGCTACTCTGTCATGGTTATGCTCTCACATGCTTCTATATACCATATTCACATGATTGCATACATGTAGGGGGAACCTATGCTTGTTACATGTCTTTCCAAAGATTTACTTGCTATTCTCTATATCTTTATCTAAAGCTTTGATGTATGTTGCCATCAATTACCGAAAAGGGGAGATTGAAAGCACAAGTGCTCCCTTTGTGATTTTGGTAATTAAGGACAACATATCTCTTGTTGGACTAACACTTTTACCTAGTATGTTTCAGATGAGTTCAACAATGAAGTGGCATGGACTAGAGGATGTGGAACCCCTTCAAAATGCTAAGGACAAAGGATTGGCCCAAGCTCCAAGCTCAAGACTCTACATTTTATATCTTAGTGATCCAAGATCACATTGAGTCTATAGGAAAGCCAATACTATTAAGAAGGGATGAGGTGTTGCTTAATGGCTTGCTTGCTCAAAGTGCTTAGTGATATGCTCCAAAGCCCTCAACCACTTTCTCACTTCCAAATATGCCCTAAACTAAAAGTCAAACTCGGCCCCACCGATTCTTTCTATCCAGCGCCGCCGAGTTTCAAATGTCATAGCCACTGCCACAAACCCTAATCAGTTCGGTCTCACCGATGGGATCTCGGTCTCACCGAGATGGGCTTGCAAACTCTCTGTTACCTGTTGTAATATTTTCGGTCCCACCGAGATATGCAATCGGCCCCACCGAGTTTGCTTGGCCAACTCTCTGTTTCGCTTATTACCCAAATCGGTCCCACCGCGTTTGAGTAATCGGTCAAACCGAGTTTTGGTTTTACCCTAACCCTAGCACATCGGTTCCACCGAGTTGATCTAGTCGGTCCCACCAAAAACCCTAACGGTCACTAGGTTTGCTAAATCGGTCTGATTGAGTTTTCACTTCGGTCTGACCGAGATTGGTAAATTGTGTGTAACGGTTAGTTTTTGTGTGGAGGCTATATATACCCCTCCACCCACTCTTCATTTGAAGAAAGAGCCATCAGAACATACCTACACTTCCAATACACATTTTCTGAGAGAGAACCACCTACTCATGTGTTGAGGCCAAGATATTCCATTCCTACCATATGAATCTTGATCTCTAGCCTTCCCCAAGTTGCTTTCCACTCAAACCTTCTTTCCACCAAATCCATATCCTGTGAGAGAGAGTTGAGTGTTGGGGAGACTATCATTTGAAGCACAAGAGCAAGGAGTTCATCATCAACACACCATTCATTACTTCTTGGAGAGTGGTGTCTCCTAGATTGGCTAGGTGTCACTTGGGAGCCTCCGACAAAGATTGTGGAGTTGAACCAAGGTGATTGTAAGGGCAAGGAGATCGCCTACCTCATGAAGATCTACCGCTAGTGAGGCAAGTCTTTCGTGGGCGATGGCCATGATGGGATAGACAAGGTTGCTTCTTCGTGGACCCTTCGTGGGTGGAGCCCTCCGTGGACTCGCGCAACCGTTACCCTCCGTGGGTTGAAGTCTCCATCAACGTGGATGTACGATAGCACCACCTATTGGAACCATGACAAAAACATTCGTGTCTCAAATTGCGTTTGAATTCTCCAAACCCTTCCCTTTACTTTCTTGCAAGTTGCATGCTTTACTTTCCGCTGCTCATATACTCTTTGCATGCTTGCTTGATATGTATTGTGTTTGTTAAGCTAGTGCCTAAACTCTACTTCAACTTAAAGAAATTAAAAACTGCAACTTTTGGCACTTAGTGTCTAATCCCCCCTGAGGGAGTCCTGGATTAGGGGGTGTCCGGATGGCCGGACTATACCTTCAGCCGGACTCCTGGACTATGAAGATACAAGATTGAAGACTTCGTCCCGTGTCCGGAAGGGACATTCCTTGGCGTGGAAGGCAAGCTTGGCGATACGGATATGTAGATCTCCTACCATTGTAACCGACTTTGTGTAACCCTAACCCTCTCCGGTGTCTATATAAACCGGAGGGTTTTAGTCCATAGGACAACATACAGAACAACAATCATACCATAGGCTAGCTTCTAGGGTTTAGCCTCTCCGATCTCGTGGTAGATCTACTCTTGTACTACCCATATCATCAATATTAATCAAGCAGGACGTAGGGTTTTACCTCCATCAAGAGGGCCCGAACCTGGGTAAAACTTCGTCTCCCTTGCCTCCTGTTACCATCCGACCTAGACGCACAGTTCGGGACCCCCTACCCAAGATCCGCCGGTTTTGACACCGACATTGGTGCTTTCATTGAGAGTTCCTCTGTGTCGTCGCCGTTAGGCTTGATGGCTCCTACGATCAGCAATAGCGATGCAGTCCAGGGAGAGACCTTCCTTCCCGGACAGATCTTCTTCTTCGGCGGCTTCGCACTACGGGCCAATTCACTTGGCCATCTGGAGCAGATTGAAAGCTATGCCCCTGGCCGTTAGGTCATATTTGGAAGTTTAAACTACATGGCTGACATCCGCGGGGACTTGATCTTCGACGGATTCGAGCCACTGCCGAGCGTGCCGCACTGTCACGACGAGCATGATCTAGCTCTGCCGCCGAACAGTGCCCTGGAGGCCGCACCCGCATCGGCTTCGACCCTTAATTCGGAGCCAACTGCGCCGATCGAGGATGGGTGGTTGGACGCCGCCTCAGGGGCTGCGATCCTAACGACGATCGAGCCGAACACCAGCCCCGCACTCCGCGAGACTCGTGACTCCAAGGAGCCGGACTCCTCTCTGGACTCCGAACCCTCCGCGCCCCTGCCGATCGAATCCGATTGGGCGCCAATCATGGAGTTTACTGCCGCGGACATCTTTCAGCACTCGCCTTTCGGCGATATTCTGAAGACACTAAAGTCTCTCTCTTTATCAGGAGAGCCCTGGCCAGACTACGGTCAGCAAGGTTGGGATACGGACGATGAAGAAATTCAAAGCCCACCCACCACCCACTTTGTAGCCACTGTCGATGATTTAACCGACATGCTCGACTTCGACTCCGAAGACATCGATGGTATGGACGCCGATGAAGGAGACGATGAAGAACCAGCGCCTATTGGGCCCTGGAAAACTACCTCGTCATATGACGTATACATGGTGGACGCTCCAAAAGATGACGACGAGGAGCGGAAGGACGCACTGAAGGCTTGTTCCCTCGAAAAGCAGTCAAAGCGGCGATGCAAGCGCCGCCCCAAATCCCGCCTCGACAGAAATAACGATCACACAGACCCATCGCTGGAGCAGGGCGAACCGCTGCCGGACAACGGCAATCCAGATAATCAAACCGAACAAACAAATTCTATCAAGGATAATGGTCCGGACGACATAACGCCGGACAGGCACCCGGAGCAGCAGAATGCCCGTAAAAGGCTTGTTGCCACCGCGAGGAGTCTTAAAAAGCAGAAGCAAAGGCTTAAGGCTGCGCAAGACACACTCCAAATCAGACGGAGTAAAATACTCAACACATCAGCGAGGTACGGCAACAATCGCCCCTCCAGAAGCTACCCAAAGCGGAAGCTACTACCTGAATTCGATGAGGAGGCCTCAGACCCCCCGCAACTAAATATCAAAGCAGCCACCTGGGCGGATAGACGACCCCTCTACCAACACAGAGCGGCATACAAGCCACTCACAATACAACACGCGACCCATGCGAGGGCTCGCACCCAAAGGACGATGCAACAAGATCCATCTATGGACCACTCAAGCGCGCCCCAGCATACAATGCAACACAATAAACATCCAAACAACACGGTACACCCAGCTAGGGGGGTGCCACACACCCCCTATGTTGTTGGGGAACGTAGCAGAAATTCAAAATTTTCTATGCATCACCAAGATCAATCTATGGAGTAATCTAGCAACGAGGGGAAGGAGAGTGCATCTACATACCCTTGTAGATCGCTAAGCGGAAGCGTTCAAGTGAACGGGGTTGATGGAGTCGTACTCTCCGTGATCCAAATCACCGATGATCCTAGTGCCGAACGGACGGCACCTCCGCGTTCAACACACGTACAGCCCGGTGACGTCTCCTACGCCTTGATCCAGCAAGGGGAGAAGGAGAGGTTGGGGAAGACTCCGTCCAACAGCAGCACGACGGCGTGGTGGTGGTGGAGGAGCGTGGTACTCCAGCAGGGCTTCGCCAAGCACCGCAAGAGACGGGGAGGGAGAGGGGTAGGGCTGCGCCAAGAAGGAGATGTTCTCATGTGTATGGAAGCCCAAAACCCCACTATATATAGGGGAAAGGGAGGGGCTGCGCCACCACCTAGGTTTCCACCCCTAGGGGTGGCAGCCAGCCCTAGATCCCATCTAGGGGGGCGGCCAAGGGGGGAGAGAGGGGGGCGCACCACTAGGTGGGCCTTAGGCCCATCTGAGCCTAGGGTTTCCCCTTTTTCCCTTCTCTCTTCGCCTTGGGCCCTGGTGGGGGGCGCACCAGCCCACCTGGGGCTGGTCCCCTCTCACACTTAGCCCACGCAGCCCTCTGGGGCAGGTAGCCCCACCTGGTGGACCCCCGGGACCCTCTCGGTGGTCCCGGTACGTTACCGATAGCACCCGAAACTTTTCCAGTGATCAAAACAGGACTTCCCATATATAAATCTTTACCTCCGGACCATTCCGGAACTCCTCGTGATGTCCGGGATCTCATCCGGGACTCCGAACAACATTCGGTAACCACGTATATCTATTCCCTATAACCCTAGCATCATCGAACCTTAAGTGTGTAGACCCTACGGGTTCGGGAACCATGCAGACATGACTGAGACACCTCTCCGGCCAATAACCAACAGCGGGATCTGGATACCCATGTTGGCTCTCACATGTTCCACGATGATCTCATCGGATGAACCACGATGTCGAGGACTCAATCAATCCCGTATTCAATTCCCTTTGTCTAGCGGTATTGTACTTGCCCGAGATTCGATCGTCGGTATCCGATACCTTGTTCAATCTCGTTACCGGCAAGTCTCTTTACTCGTTCCGTAACACATCATCCTGTGATCAAATCCTTGGTCACATTGCGCATATGATGATGTCCTACCGAGTGGGCCCAGAGATACCTTTCCGTCACACGGAGTGACAAATCCCAGTCTCGATTCGTGCCAACCCAACAGACACTTTCGGAGATACCCGTAGTGTACCTTTATAGCCACCCAGTTACGTTGTGACGTTTGGCACACCCAAAGCATTCCTACGGCATCCGGGAGTTGCACAATCTCATGGTCTAAGGAAATGATACTTGACATTAGAAAAACTTTAGCATACGAACTACATGATCTTTGTGCTGGGCTTAGGATTGGGTCTTGTCCATCATATCATTCTCCTAATGATGTGATCCCGTTATCAACGACATCCAATGTGCATGGTCAGGAAACCGTAACCATCTATTGATCAACGAGCTAGTCAACTAGAGGCTTACTAGGGACATGGTGTTGTCTATGTATCCACACATGTATCTGAGTTTCCTATCAATACAATTCTAGCATGGATAATAAACGATTATCATGAACAAGGAAATATGATAATAACTAATTTATTATTGCCTCTAGGGCATATTTCCAACAGTCTCCCACTTGCACTAGAGTCAATAATCCAGTTCACATCGCTATGTGATTAACACTCAAGGTCACATCCCCATGTGACTAACACCCAAAGTGTTCTGGGTTTGATCATGTTATGCTTGTGAGAGAGTTTTTAGTCAACGGGTCTGCAACATTCAGATCCGTATGTACTTCGCAAATCTCTATGTCATCTTGTAGATGCAGCTACTATGCTATATTTGGAGCCATTTCAAATAACTGTTCTACTTGGAGCTATTCTAAATTGTTGCTCCATTATACGTATCCGGTATCTCTACTCAGAGCTATCCGGATAGGTGTTAAGCTTGCATCGACGTAACTCTTTACATCGAACTCTTTATCACCTCCATAACCGAGAAACATATCCTTATTCCTCTAAGGATAATTTTGACCGCTATCTGGTGATCTACTCCTAGATCACCTTTGTACCCTCTTGCCAGACATGTGGCAAGGCACACATCAGGTGCGGTACTCAGCATGGCATACTGTATAGAGCCTATGACAAAAGCATAGGGGACGACCTTCGTCCTTCCTCTGCCGTGGTCGAGCTTTAAGTCTTAACTTCATACCTTACAACTCAGGCAAGAACTCCTTCTTTGGTTGATCCATCTTGAACACCTTCAAGATCATGTCAAGGTATGTGCTCATTTGAAAGTACCATTAAGCGTTTTTATCTATCCTTATAGATCTTCATGCTCAATATTCAAGTAGCTTAATCCAGGTTTTCCATTGAAAAACACTTTTTCAAATAACCCTATATGCTTTCCAGAAATTCTACATCATTTCTGATCAACAATATGTCAACAACATATACTCATCAGAAATTCTATAGTGCTCCCACTCACTTCTTTGGAAATACAAGTTTCTCATAAACTTTGTATAAACCCAAAATCTTTGATCATCTCATCAAAGCGTACATTCCAACTCCGAGATGCTTACTCCAATCCTTAGAAGGATTGCTGGAGCTTTGCATACTTGTTAGCATCTTTCAGGATTGACAAAACCTTTCTGATTGTATCACATACAACCTTTCCTTACGAAAACTGGTAAGGAAACTTGTTTTGACATCCATCTGCCAGATTTCATAAATGTAGCTTATCCTAACATGATTTCGACGGACTTAAGCATCGCTACGGGTGAGAAAATCTTATCGTAGTCAACTGTTTGAACTTGTGAAAAACTATTCGCCACAAGTCGAGCTTCATAGACGATGACATTACCGTCCACATCCATCTTCTTCTTAAAATCCACATGTACCTAACAGCCTTACGACCATCAAGTAGTTCTTCCAAAGTCTACACTTTGTTTTCATACATGGATCCTCTCTCGGATTTTATGGCCTCGAGCCAATTTTTGGAATTCGAGCCCACCATCGCTTCTCCATAGCTCATAGGTTCATCGTTGTCCAACAACGTGACCTTTAAGACAGGGTTACCACTTAGAAGTTGTACACACCCTTGTCAACCCATGAGGTTCGATAGTAACTTGATCTGAATCTCCATGATCATCATCATTAGCTTTCTCTTCAACTGAGGCAGGTGCCATAGAAACATTTTTCCTGTGCTGCGCTACTCTCTGGTTGAAGTAAAGGTTCAACAACATTATCAAGTTCTATCTTCCTCCCACTCAATTCTTTCGAGAGAAACTTTTCCTCGAGAAAGGACCCGATTCGAGAAACAATCCCTATTGCTTTCGGATCTGAAATAGGAGGTATACCCAACTGTTTTGGGTGTCCTATGAAGATGCATTTATCCGCTTTGGGTTCGAGCTTATCAGCCTGAAACATTTTCACATAAGCGTCGCAGCCCCAAACTTTTAAGAAATGACAGCTTAGGTTTCTCTAAACCATAGTTCATACGGTGTCATCTCATCGGAATTACGTGGTGCCCTATTTAAAGTGAATGTGGTTGTCTCTAATGCCTAACCCATAAACTATCATGGTAATTCGATAAGAGACATCATGGTATGCATCATATCCAATAGGGTGCAGTTATGATGTTCGGACACCATCACACTATGGTGTTCCAGGTTGTATTAGTTGTGAAACAAATTCCACAATGTCTTAATTCTGTGCCAAACTCATAATTCAGATATTCATCTCTATGATCATATCATAGATATTTTATCCTCTTGTCATGACGATCTTCAACTTCACCCTGAAATTACTTGAACCTTTCAATAATTCAGACTCGTGATTCATCAAGTAAATATACTCAGCATCTGCTCAAATCATCTGTGAAGTAAGAATATAACGATATCCACTACATGCCTCAGCACTCATTGGACTGCACACATCAAAATGTATTACTTCCAACAAGTTGCTTTCTAGTTCCATTTTACTGAAAACGAGGCTTTCAGTCATCTTGCCCATGTGGTATGATTTGCATGTCTCAAGTGATTCAAAATCAAGTGAGTCCAAACGGTCCATTTGCATGGAGTTTCTTCATGCATATACACCAATAGACATGGTTCGCATGTCTCAAACTTTTCAAAACGAGTGAGCCCAAAGATCCATCAACATGGAGCTTCTTCATGCGTTTTATACCGATATGACTTACGTGGCAGTGCCACAAGTAGGTGGTACTATCATTACTATCTTATATCTTTTGGCATGAACATGTGTATCACTACGATCGAGATTCAATAAACCATTCATTTTAGGTGCAAGACCATTGAAGGTATTATTCAAATAAACAGAGTAACCATTATTCTCCTTAAATGAATAACCGTATTGCGATAGACATAATCCAATCATGTCTATGCTCAACGCAAACACCAATCTCGATGGTAGAGGGAGCGTGCGATGCTTGATCACATCAATCTTGGGAAAAAACTTCCAACACATATCGCCAGCTCACCTTTAGCTAGTCTCCGTTTACTCCGCAGCCTTTTATTTCGAGTTACTAACACTTAGCAACCGAACCGGTATCTAATACCATGGTGCTACTAGGAGTACTGGTAAAGTACACAATGTATATCCAATATACTTCTATCAACCTTGCCAGCCTTCTCATCTACCAAGTATCTAGGGTAATTCTGCTCCAGTGGCTGTTCCCCTTATTACAGAAGCACTTAGTCTCGGGTTTGGGTTCAACCTTGGGTTTCTTCACTAGAGCTGCAGCTGATTTGTTGTTTCATGAAGTATCCCTTCTTGCCCTTGCCCTTCTTGAAACTAGTGGTTTCACCAACCATCAACAATTGATGCTCCTTCTTTATTTCTACTTTTGTCGTGTCAAACATCGCGAATATCTCAAGGATCATCATATATGTCCCTGATATATTATAGTTCATCATGAAGCTCTAGCAGCTTGGTGGTAATGACTTCGTAGAAACATCACTATCTCATCTGGAAGATCAACTCCCACTCGATTCAAATGATTGTTGTACTTAGACAATCTGAGCACAAGCTCAACAATTGAGCTTTTCTCCCTTAGTTTGCAGGCTAAGAAAATCGTCGGAGGTCTTATACCTCTTGACATGGGCACGAGCCTAAAATCCCAATTTCAGCCCTCAAAACATCTCATATGTTTCGCGATGTTTCAAAACGTGTTCGGTGCCTCAACTCTAAACCGTTTAACTGAACTATCACGTAGTTATCAAAACGTGTATGTCAGATGTTCACAACATCCACAGACGATGTTCGAGGTTCAGCACACTGAGCGGTGCATTAAGGACATAAGCCTTCTATGAAGCAATGAGGACAATCCTCAGTTTACGGACCTAGTCCGCATAATTGCTACTATCAACTTTCAACTAAATTTTCTCTAGGAACATATATAAACAGTAGAACTGAAGCGCGAGCTACGACATAATTTGCGAAGACCTTTTGACTATGTTCAGGATAATTAAGTTCATCTTATGACCTCCCACTCAGATAGACATCCCTCTAGTCATCTAAGTGATTACATGATCCGAGTCAACTAGGCCGTGTCCGATCATCATGTGAGACGGACTAGTCATCATCGGTGAACATCTTCATGTTGATCTTATCTACCATACGACTCATGCTCGACCTTTCGGTCTCTTGTGTTCCGAGGCCATGTCTGTACATGCTAGGCTCGTCAAGTCAACCTAAGTGTTTCGCGTGTGTAAATCTGTCTTACACCCATTGTATGTGAACGTTAGAATCTATCACACCCGATCATCACGTGGTGCTTCGAAACGACGAACTTTCGCAACGGTGCAAAGTTAGGGGGAACACTTTATTGAAATTTTAGTGAGGGATCATCTTATTTAAGCTACCGTCATTCTAAGCAAATAAGATGTAAAAACATGATAAACATCACATGCAATCAAAAAGTGACATGATATGGCCAATATCATTTTGCTCCTTTTGATCTCCATCTTCGGGTCTCCATGATCATCATCGTCACCGGCATGACACCATGATCTCCATAATCATGATCTCCATCATCGTGTCTTCATGAAGTTGTCTCGCCAACTATTACTTCTACTACTACAGCTAACGGTTAGCAATAAAGTAAAGTAATTACATGACGTTTATGTTGACACGCAGGTCATAAATAAATTAAGACAACTCCTATGGCTCCTGCCGGTTGTCATACTCATCGACATGCAAGTCATGATTCCTATTACAAGAACATGATCATCTCGTACATCACATATGTCATTCATCACATCCTTTGGCCACATCACATCACAAAACACTTGCTGCAAAAACAAGTTAGACGTCCTCTAATTGTTGTTGCAAGTTTTTTTTATGTGGCTGCTATAGGTTGCTAGCAAGAACGTTTCTTACCTACGCCAAAACCACAATGTGAATTGCCAATTTCTATTTACCCTTCATAAGGACCCTGTTCATCGAATCCGATCCGACTAAAGTGGGAGAGATAGATACCCGCCAGCCACCTTATGCAACTAGTGTATGTCAGTCGGTGGAACCGGTCTCACGTAAGCGTACGTGTAAGGTTGGTCCAGGCCGCTTCATCCTACAATGCCACTGAATCAAGATAAGACTAGTAACGGCAAGTAAATTGACAAAATCGACGCCCACAACAACTTGTGTTCTACTCGTGCATAGAAACTACGCATAGACCTAGCTCATGATGCCACTGTTGGGGAACGTAGCAGAAATTCAAAATTTTCTACGCATCACCAAGATCAATCTATGGAGTAATCTAGCAACAAGGGGAAGGAGAGTGCATCTACATACCCTTGTAGATTGCTAAGCGGAAGCGTTCAAGTGAACGGGGTTGATGGAGTCGTACTCGCCGTGATCCAAATTGCCGATGATCCTAGTGCCGAACGGACGGCACCTCCGCGTTCAACACACGTACAGCCCGGTGACGTCTCCTACGCCTTGATCCAGCAAGGGGAGAAGGAGAGGTTGGGTAAGACTCCGTCCAACAGCAGCACGATGGCGTGGTGGTGGTGGAGGAGCGTGGTACTCCAGCAGGGCTTCGCCAAGCATCGCAAGAGACGAGGAGGGAGAGGGGTAGGGCTGCGCCAAGAAGGAGATATTCTCGTGTGTATGGCAGCCCAAAACCCCACTATATATAGGGGAAAGGGAGGGGCTGCGCCCCCACCTAGGTTTCCACCCCTAGGGGTGGCGGCCAGCCCTAGATCCCATCTAGGGGGCGGCCAAGGGGGAGAGAGGGGGGCGCACCACTAGGTGGGCCTTAGGCCCATTTGAGCCTAGGATTTCCCCTTTTTCCCTTCTCTCTTCGCCTTGGGCCCTGGTGGGGGGGCGCACCAGCCCACCTCGGGCTGGTCCCCTCTGACACTTGGCCCACGCAGCCCTCTGGGGCAGGTAGCCCCACCTAGTGGACCCCCGGGACCCTCTCGGTGGTCCCGGTACATTACCGATAGCACCCGAAACTTTTCCGGTGACCAAAACAGGACTTCCCATATATAAATCTTTACCTCCGGACCATTCCGGAACTCCTCGTGATGTCCGGGATCTCATCCGGGACTCCAAACAACATTCGGTAACCACGTATATCTATTCCCTATAACCCTAGCGTCATCGAACCTTAAGTGTGTAGACCCTACGGGTTCGGGAACCATGCAGACATGACCGAGACACCTCTCCGGCCAATAACCAACAGCGGGATCTGGATACCCATGTTGGCTCCCACATGTTCCACGATGATCTCATCGGATGAACCACGATGTCGAGGATTCAATCAATCCCGTATTCAATTCCCTTTGTCTAGCGGTATTGTACTTGCCCGAGATTTGATCGTCGGTATCCGATACCTTGTTCAATCTCGTTACCGGCAAGTCTCTTTACTCGTTCCGTAACACATCATCCCGTGATCAACTCCTTGGTCACATTGCGCATATGATGATGTCCTACCGAGTGGGCCCAGAGATACCTCTCCATCACACGGAGTGACAAATCCCAGTCTCGATTCGTGCCAACCCAACAGACACTTTCGGAGATACCCGTAGTGTACCTTTATAGCCACCCAGTTACGTTGTGACGTTTGGCACACCCAAAGCATTCCTATGGTATCCGGGAGTTGCACAATCTCATGGTCTAAGGAAATGATACTTGACATTAGAAAAACTTTAGCATATGAACTACACGATCTTTGTGCTAGGCTTAGGATTGGGTCTTGCCCATCACATCATTCTCCTAATGATGTGATCCCGTTATCAACGACATCCAATGTCCATGGTCAGGAAACCGTAACCATCTATTGATCAACGAGCTAGTCAACTAGAGGCTTACTAGGGACATGGTGTTGTCTATGTATCCACACATGTATCTGAGTTTCCTATCAATACAATTCTAGCATGGATAATAAACGATTATCATGAACAAGGAAATATGATAATAACTAATTTATTATTGCCTCTAGGGCATATTTCCAACATATGTTTCACTGATGAGGTGCTGGACCATGAATTTCCAGAGGGATTCAAACCCGTAAACATAGAGACATACGATGGAACAACAGACCCTAGGGTCTGGATTGAGGACTACATCCTTCATATCCATATGGCTCGAGGAGATGATCTCCACGCCATCAAGTACTTACCCCTCAAGATCAAAGGGCCATTTCACCACTGGCTTAAAGGCCTCCCCGAAAGCTCCATTGGAAGTTGGGAAGAGCTCGAAGACGCCTTTCAGGCAAATTTTCAAGGGACTTATGTCCGACCTCCGGATGCGGACGATTTGAGTCATATAACTCAACAACCCGGAGAGTCAGCCTAAAAGCTTTGGAACAGGTTTCTTACTAAAAAGAACCAGATTGTCGACAGTCCGGACGCCGAAGCCTTGGTAGCTTTTAAGCATAGCGTCCGTGACGAATGGCTCGCCAGACACCTCGGCCAAAATAAGCTGAGAACGATGGCCGCATTAACAAACCTCATGACCCGCTTTTGCGCGGGTGAGGATAGCTGGCTAGCCAGATGCAGCACCAGCAACCCCAGTACATCTGAAGTTAGAGATGGAAATGGGAAATCACAGCGCAACAGCAATAACAAACGCCGGAATAAAGAAGACAACACGAAGGGCACGGCAGTAAACGCCGGATTCAAAAGCTCTCGGCCATGCCAGCAAAAGCCACCCTCTAAAGGCACCAGGGATGAACTGTCCAGCCTCAACAAAATTTTGGACCAAGTATGTCAGATCCATAGTACCCCTGGTAAACCTGCTAATCATACCCACAGAGAATGTTGGGTCTTCAAGCAGTCCAGCAAGCTCAATGCCGTACACAAGGGGGAGGATACACCAAGTGAAGACGAGGACGAGCCTCCCAAGCAAGACACTGGGGAACAAAAGAAATTTCCACCAGAAGTCAAAACAGTAAACGTGTTACACGTGATCAAGGGGAAAAACAACATGGCACTCCCAAGAAAATACACCCAAGTGCCTGTCACCGCGAAGTCCTGCCACTGGTCGTCTCAACCGATCACTTTCGACCATCGCGATTACTCAGCAAGTATCCGACGCGCAGGATGGGCTGCCCTTGTATTAGACCCAGTAATTGGCGGATATCACTTCACACGAGTCTTGATGGACGGTGGCAGCAATCTAAACCTAATATATCAGGATACAATCCGCGAGATGGGGTTAGACCCAACAAAAATTCGCCATAGCAATACTACCTTCAAAGGAGTAATGCCAGGCCCAGGGGCTCGTTGTATGGGCTCCCTCCTACTACAAGTTATATTCGGCTCCCCTGATAACTTCCGTCGCGAGCATTTAACCTTCCACATCGCTCCATTCCAAAGTGGCTATCAAGCACTGCTCGGACGCGAAGCTTTCGCTCGCTTTAATGCAATACCACACTATGCTCCCTCACACTCAAGATGCCCGGTCCACGGGGCATCATTTCAGTGAACGGAAATATCAAGCGATCTCTGCGCGCCGAAGAGAGTGCGGCTGCCTTGGCAGCCGCACACTAAAGGCGCCCAGACCAGCGAAAGCATCCAATAGGTCGTCAAGACCCCAGACACAACTAATCAAGTCCGGCACCGCTATTTATACCGACTAAATGGTCACACCCCTATTTGTCAATACAAGGGGCTCAACACGCGCACACAAGTGGCAATTTCTTCTCATCTTGAATTATACATGGTTTCCTTAAAAACTATCTTTTTGCACGACAACTCTTTCACCTAAATTCCTCTCTTTTACAGACGACCATCGTGCTACACCCGTCCAGGATACGGCACAACGGAGACACAGGCGCAGACGTGCAGCAGGGACCCGCTCCAAGGATTCTTTTTAGATTAAGACCCTGCGTAAACCTTTTTTTACTGTCTCTTGTTGAAACATATCCACCGTTGAAGGATGCTGACGTCTTGGCATGTGGCCATGCCAGAACAATGCACGTACCTGGACACAAGGGGCTTCTTACAAAGGCCATTATTTAGGCCCGGTTTATACCACAAAGACCGAATACCTTAGGGAGTGTTCGGCATCACGAGTTTGGCCCTATATGCATCAGCTCCGAATCATTGTCTTTGGTCAAATGTTGGGTTTGCTCGGCTCCTATGTTTTGGTGCCTTACGTTCTGCTTTACCGGCTAAGGTAGCACCAGGAGAACTACTGCGATTGTGCCCTGGTTCATCCAGACAAGCACCTCAGTAGAGAAAGCCGAAAACTGACTGTCATGATATAGCGTGAGACTGGTCAACCACTCGATGACCTGTTGGAATGTTAGAATTCCTCCGCCTTAACGAAGGGCCGTTTTCCGGCCAGGCATATACGCACCCCGGGATCGGGAGAGTGCGGAGCCGCCAGGGGCTATCTAGTAGCCCCACTGTCAAACTCCTATGGCTAAGTGAAAGTGCTAAAGCATTATAGTCCGGTTGCCTCGCTCGCTCCGCTATCACCTCCTTAATAGGACCAAGACGTTGGGTTAAGTGTGAACGCATGTTTTTTGCGAGCACCCCCACATTATATGCGTGGGGGTTGAAGCCGACGGCTGCAATCTTTCAAGTTATACACATGTATACATAAACGGCCGCCCAGGAGGCATCATATTACTTTTAGGCAAAAGTATAAAAATAGCCTTATAAAAATTTATAAAAGCATTTCGCTTACAATGAGATTACATATCACTCAAACATAATATCTTTTGAGCACTGGGTCTCTATCAAACGAGCACCCTCAAGAACTTCTTCAAAGTAGTGCTCAGCAGCCATTCGACCTATGGCCGAATCCCGCGCGGCAATAGTGGTAGCATCCATCTCCACCCAGTATGCTTTAACATGGGCAAAGGCCATCCGAGAGCCCTCTATGCACGCCGACCTCTTCATCGCATTAATGCGCGGCACCACGTCAAGGAACTGCTGCACCAAGCTGAAATAGTTGTTCGGTTTTGGCCTTTCCGACCATAGCTGATCCACAACAGACCTCATGGCGAGTCCGGACAACCTATTCAGTTCGGCCCATTCGGCTAATTGGTCAGTCAATGAAAGCGGACGCTCGGGAGAATGGAATTGTGTCCAAAACAGCTGGTCCACTTCACGGTCCGTCTGACCCTGGAAGTACTTGGCCGCATCGGCAGCGCTCGCCGCCAAATCCATATACACATCCTCCGAACTCCACAGCCGATCCAGAGAGGCATACCGTGGATCTCCGAACTTCCTCCGCAACATAAAGGATTTCCCAGCTACAATATCCCCGGCTTCCCGCAGATCCTCCTTCTTCACCCTCATAGCAGAGCGGATGTCTTTTCTCGTCGCAGCAGCCTTCTCAAGGTCCGATGCCTTCGCTAGGTTTTCCTTTTCAAGAACCTGGCAACGGTCGGCGGCGGCTTTTAATTCTATGGCCATATTGGCCATCTTATCTCGGCTCGCGCCATGCGTGGCCTTCTCGGCTTTCAACTCTTCGGCCGCCTTCAAAGCAGCCGCATTACCAAACCTCGCATGTTCCTTGGCTCGGGCAAGTTCTGCCCGCAAGGCTTCAACAGTGGCAGCTCCATCTGCAGTCACAACATATTAAAGATACTGGCATCATGCTGCTCTTACTATGTGGCGTTTACCAGATAATGACACCTACCCTGTGCCTCGTTAAGCCTTTTGTTAACAAGCTCGATGTCGGCGTCTGCCGCATTCAACTGCCGTTTTAAATGGGCAAATTCGCTAGTCCGGCTAGCCACCGGAGCTTCCATCACCTGCACATAGAGGCAGTATGGTTATTACCTGGGAATATGATCCTCTGTTCGTCGTCATTTCCGACGACAACCAGAGTCTCAGGGGCTACTATCTACACAGGGCACACCTAGCATGTGCAAGACTATCATACATTATTTTACGTACCTCAAAGCCTGTCAATAGACTCATAAAAGCTTCATGCAATCCGCTTTCGGCGGACGCGATTCTCTCCATCACCGTATTCATCAGCATACGGTGTTCATCTGAGATGGCCGCTCGCCCCACCAACTCCCTCAGAACATCCGATCGCACACTAGACGGTGCCGGACTCTTTTGTCTGCTCTCTTCGGGATCCGGACACTGGGAGCTTCGGGGGTCAATGGGATTATCTTCTGGCCTCACAGACTCGGAGTGGCCCTCCGCGACGACACTTCGGGGTCGCCCGCTTTTGGAGCGGAGGAGTCCGGAGGAGGCGTTTCACTCTCCATCATCTCTGGAAGAAGATCCCCCGAAGACGAGCTCATTTGAGAGGGGCTAAGGCCCGAACTGCAAAAGATATGTGCGGTGGTTATTTTCTTAAAAGAAAAAGATGGCATACCTGTGCTATTAAAGTATTTCGGGTCACTTACGACTCGCGGGAGAATTGATCCCCCCGCGGACTTTGTGCGGCAAAAGCACCCCCCAAGGTAGGACCCTCTGTGGGAGACTTCTTCTCCTGTTTGGAAGCTTCGGCTTCCGAATCCCCGGGCGCGGTCCTTTTCCTCCTCTGATTGCCTTACTTCATGGAGATGCTCGCTCCCTCGGTTAGAATGGGCAGCGTTGGGGGCCCGCGTCCGCCCGTATTATCCTCCCCAGTATCTTCCTTCAAGGGCTCCGGGCAAGGTGCAACCTGGAGCATCTTCTCCAATACCGGATTGTCCAAACCCTCAGGGAGGGGGCTGAACACCGAATCAACTTCGCCTTGGTTAGCCAGTCCTGGTCAGAAAGCAAACTCTCAGAAATAACTTCATAACAGATGAGAGATAGTATGTTCGGCCGGAAGATTCATTACCTGCTCGGCGGCGCGGTTACTGCTCAGGCCCACGTCCTCGGTGATTTCCGGACACTCTACCTGAGGTCCAAAGAATGACTTGTACATCTCCTCGTGCGTCAGGCCGAGGAAATTTTGAATGACACGCGGTCCCTCAGGATTGAACTCCCACAAGCGAAGGGGTCGGTGTTTGCAAGGCTGGACTTGACGAACCAGCATAACTTGTATTACCGCAACCAAACTAAAATCTCCATTGAAGAGATCTCGAATGCGGCTTTGCAGTATAGGCACGTCCTTGGTTGGACCCCAGCTCAGACCTTTGCTGATCCATGACATCAGTTGTGGTGGAGGGCCCGAGCGGAAAATAGGGGCAGCTGCCCACTTGGCACTTCTAGGAGCCGTGATGTAGAACCACTCCTGTTGCCACAATTCAGACACCTCTGGAATGGAACCTTTGGGCCATGGAGCTCCTGTCATCTTGCATATTGAGGCACCTCCACACGCTACATGTTGCCCCTCGATCATCTTCGGCTTTACTTCAAAGGTCTTGAGCCACAGGCCAAAGTGAGGGGTAACCCGGAGGAAGGCCTCACACACGACAATAAATGTCGTGATATGAAGAAAGGAGTCCGGAGCTAGATCATGGAAATCTAGCCCATAATAAAACATCAAACCCCTGACGAAAGGATCCAAAGCAAGGCCTAGACCTCGGAGGAAGTGGGAAACGAACACGATGTTCTCATTGGGTTTAGGGGAGGGGACAGCCTGCCCTCGGGCAGGCAGCCGATGCAAAACCTCGGCGGTCAGATATCTGGCCTCCCTCAACTTTTTGATGTCTTCTTCCGTGACGGAGGAAGGCACCCATCGTCCTTGAAGGCTAGATCCGGACATGATTGAAGGTTCGGAGCACCTGACCTGAACTTTGGGTGTTTGAGTTCGAGGTGGGGGAAGGATTCGATTGAGCACGGGAGGGAAAAAATAAAAGCCTTGTCCCTTTATAAAGAGGGTGAATATCAAGTGTCCTCTCCGTGGCCGTTTGGACTTGCCTATAGTCTAGGAGTCCTAGAAGCAGTTGGGTTACCCACGCCCGTGTTGATGAGAATCCCGGAATAAGGGGACATGATCTCTGCTTCGACGAGACGTGCCAAGAAAACCGCCTCGCATGACACGCTGAGGTGGGATAATAAAACGATTCGAATAAAGGCTTGGTTGTGGTGTTGTCACACTACGGAATACATCAGCAGATTAGATTTGTGTAAATATTATTCTCTCTATGGCAATATGTGGAAACTTATTTTGCAATGCCGGACACTATTCGTTGTGTTCAAAATCTTCTATGAAGTACTTGGAGGAGGAACCCGCCTTGCAATGCCGAAGACAAACTGCGCGCCGGACTCGTCGTCATTGAAGTCTGGTTCAGGGGCTACTGAGGGAGTCCTGGATTAGGGGGTGTCCGGATGGCCGGACTATACCTTCAGCCGGACTCCTGGACTATGAAGATACAAGATTGAAGACTTCGTCCCGTGTCCAGAAGGGACTTTCCTTGGCGTGGAAGGCAAGCTTGGCGATACGGATATGTAGATCTCCTACCATTGTAACCGACTTTGTGTAACCCTAACCCTCTCCGGTGTCTATATAAACCAGAGGGTTTTAGTCCGTAGGACAACATACAGAACAACAATCATACCATAGGCTAGCTTCTAGGGTTTAGCCTCTCCGATCTCATGGTAGATCTACTCTTGTACTACCCATATCATCAATATTAATCAAGCAGGACGTAGGGTTTTACCTTCATCAAGAGGGCCCGAACCTGGGTAAAACTTCGTGTCCCTTGCCTCCTGTTACCATCCGGCCTAGACGCACAGTTCGGGACCCCCTACCCGAGATCCGTCGGTTTTGACACCGACACCCCCCCTCTAGACACCTCTTCTCGATCCTTTCACATGGCCTTTGGATCCGCGAGCCCAGCGTCGGTGTCTTCCAGACTCCAACCCATCGTTTCTGGCCTGGGGTTGTCAGCGTCGTCCAGATCTGAGGGTTTTTCGACCGGGGTCGGAGGTGCGCCGGCTGGGGCCAGCTCTACGCAGGCCGTGGGCGCTGCCGTGCCATGGCACAAGCCTGGGCCGTCGCGCAAGGCGTTGTGGTGCAAAAGGAAGGCCTTTTAGAAGCTGGCGGCGACAGAGGGCTCCAGGCCGCGCTCGTCACGCTCGCCGGCGCCGTCGCTGGAGCGAAGGGAGATCCCGACGGACCTTGTCAGCCTCCGCTTCAAGTGCTCCCGTGAGGGCCATCGTCAGGAGGATTGCTGGTTTCCTCCGCTCTACATCTGGTGTGCCTTGGAGGGTCACATATCCACGGATTGCAAGCGGCCTCGGAGCCCAAGGTCTGAGGAGGAGCTCCGGCGAGTTGCAGTGGCAAAGGTAGCGCGAGCTTCACAGCCGTCGATGCAGGCCGGACCTACGAACAGGCTGTCACCGGCGACTCAATAGATCGCTCCCTTCGAGAGGTCCTTGCCAGTTCCGGCTGACACCGCACCTAAGGTTCGGGCAGGCATAGGCCGCAGCTGCTGCTATGAGGTGTGTCTGCGTGCTCCGCTAGATGTAGGAGATGGAGGATCTCGAGCATCGCCTGAGGTTGGCAGTGGTGGCCTATGTAGGTGGAACCTGGCCAGCGGTATCTTGCCAGGAGGCAGCGGAAGCCTTGTCGGAGGAACTGCACATCCCCCGCCACAGGTTCTCGGTGCACAAGTTCCATCCTGAGGACTTCCTGGTGGTTTTCGTGGCGCCAGAGATGCGCAACACAGCATTGGCGGCGGGCACTGTCGAGCACGAAGTTTTCAAGCTCTTCGTCAAACCATGGCTCAAGCAAGCTCAAGCTGTTACGAGAGTGATGCGCACACAAGTAGACCTTATGATTGAGGGGATCCCTTCCCATGCATGGACGATTGAGACGGCGGCGGAGCTCCTTGGCTCGTCGTGTCTGGTAGAGAGCTTGGCGCCGGAGACCGAGAACTGAGAAGACATGTATCTATTCAAGCTTCGAGCTTGCTGTGTGGATCCAAACGAGGTACTGGGGGACAAGCGTCTCTGGGTGCCGGAGCCGGAGGTGAATGGCGGACCGACGGCGAGGTTGCCACGTCCAAGGCTTTGCTGGAGTATAAGACGCTCATTCACATTGATAGGATTCGTGATCATGAGGAGCCGGAGTGTTGGATGCGGCCGCCAAGTTATGATGGTAGCAGCCAGAGTGGACTGCCTGAGGACGTCGGAGACTTCTCTGGTCAGGGAGAGTGGCGTGTCCGGCCGTGGACGAGGGGCGTTCGCAATCACCGCGGCGGCGCGCCGGCCATCAGGGCGCATGGAGGTTCATACATGCATGCCTTGATGGGGCGCATTGGGCCATCCGACTGGAGGATCTCGCCAATGTCGCTAGGCACGGTGGCAACTGCGCACACGCCCGTGGTCACCGCGGCGGCAACACAGACGGGATGCTGGTGCCATGGAGGCTGATAACCCACAAGTATAGGGGATCAATTGTAGCCTCTTTCGATAAGTAAGAGTGTCGAACCCAACGAGGAGCTAAAGGTAGAACAAATATTCCCTCATGTTCTATCGACCACCAATACAACTCTACGCACGCTTGACGTTCGCTTTACCTAGAACAAGTACGAAACTAGAAGTACTTTGTAGGTGTTGTTGGATAGGTTTGTAAGATAATAAAGATTATGTAAATAAAAAGTAGGGGCTGTTTAGGTAAAGACACAACTAAGTTAGTTTTAGTAAAGAGCTTTTTGTTACGAGAAAGTTATTTGTCCCTAGGCAATCGATAACCAGACCGGTAATCATTATTGCAATTTTATATGAGGGAGAGGCATAAGCTAACATACTTTCTCTACTTGGATCATATGCACTTATGATTGGAACTCTAGCAAGCATCTGCAACTACTAAAGATCATTAAGGTAAAACCCAACCATAGCATTAAAGCATCAAGTCCTCTTTATCCCATACGCAACAACCCCTTACTCGGGTTTGTGTCTCAGTCACTCACGCAACCCACTATAAGTGAATCATGAACGTATTGCAACACCCAACAGTAGGGATCCCTCACGCTTGCGCGACATGGAGAGCACCATAGGACAACACCAATAATAAAACAAGCAACTCAAACCAATCTTGATCATCAAATAGCCCATAGGACAAAATGGATCTACTCAAACATCATAGGATAGCCATACATCATTGGGAAATAATATATAGCATTGAGCACCATGTTTAAGTAGAGATTACAGCGGGTAAGAGAGAGGTTACACCGCTGCATAGAGGGGGGAAGAGTTGGTGATGATGGCGATGAAGTTGTTGGTGAAGATTGCGGTGATGATGATGGCCACGGCAGCATTCCGGCGCCACCGGAAGAGAAGGGGAGAGGGGGGCCCTTCGTCTTCTTCTTCCTTGACCTCCTCCCTAGATGGGAGAAGGGTTTCCCCTTTGGTCCTTGGCCTCCATGGCGTGGGAGGGGCGAGAGCCCCTCCGAGATTGGATCTGTCTCTCTGTTTCTGCGTTCTCAGATTATACCCTTTCAGCGTTTCTTATATTCCCGGAGATCCGTAACTCCGATTAGGCTGAAATTTTAACACGATCTCTATCCGGATATTAGATTTCTTGCGGCGAAAGAAGGGCACCAACCGCCTTACGGGGTGGCCACAAGGGTCAGGGGCGCGCCCCCGTACCTCGTGCCTCCCTCGGGCACCATCTCGCGTGGATTTTTCTTCCCAAAAATCATATATATTCCCAAAAAAATCTCTGTCAGTTTTTATCCCGTTTGGACTCCGTTTGATATGGATATTCTGTGAAACAAAAAATGCAACAAACAGGAACTGGCACTGGGCACTGGATCAATATGTTAGTCCCAAAAATAATATAAAAAGTTGCCAAAAGTATATGAAAGTTGTAGAATATTGGCATGGAACAATCAAAAATTATAGATACGACGGAGATGTATCAGCATCCCCAAGCTTAATTCCTGCTCGTCCTCGAGTTGGTAAGTGATAAAAAAGATAATTTTTGATGTGGAATGCTACCTAGCATAATCTTGATCACATATCTAATCGTGGCATGAATATTAAGATACGAGTGATTCAAAGCAATAGTCTATCATTGGACATAAAAACAATAATACTTCAAGCCTACTAATAAAGCAATCATGTCTTTTCAAAATAACATGGCCAAAGGAAGTTATCCCTACAAAATCACATAGTCTGGCTATGCTCCATCTTCACCACACAATATATTCACATCATGCACAACCCCGATGACAAGCCAAGCAATTGTTTCATACTTTTGATGTTCTTAAACCTTTTCAACTTTCACGCAATACATGAGCGTGAGACATGGATATAGCACTATAGGTGGAATAGAATGGTGGTTGTGGAGAAGACAAAAAGGAGAGGATAGTCTCACATCAACTAGGCATATCAACGAGCTATGGAGATGCCCATCAATAGATATCAATGTGAGTGAGTAGGGATTTCCATGCAACGGATGCACTAGAGCTATAAGTGTATGAAAGCTCAAACTGAAACTAAGTAGGTGTGCATCCAACTTGCTTGCTCATGAAGACCTCGGGCGTTTGAGGAAGCCCATCATCGGAATATACAAGCCAAGTTCTATAATGAAAATTCCCACTAATATATGAAAGTGATAACTCAAGAGTCTCTCTATATGAAGAAGATGGTGCTACTTTGAAGCACAAGTGTGGTAAAAGGATAGTAACATTGCCCCTTCTCTCTTTTTCTTTCATTTTTTATTTTATTTTATTTTATTTTATTGGGCCTTCTCTTTTTTTGGCCTTTCTCTTTTTTATTTTTTTATTTTTTTATTTTTTCGTACGGAGTCTCATCCCGACTTGTGGGGGAATCATAGTCTCCATCATGCTTTCCTCACTGGGGCAATGCTCTAATAATGATGATCATCACACTTTTATTTACTTACAACTCAATATTACAACTCGATACTAGAACAAAGATATGACTCTATATGAATGCCTCCGGCGGTGTACTGGGATGTGCAATGATCTAGCATAGCAATGACATCAAGACGGACAAGCCATGAAAACATCATGCTAGCTATCTTACGATCATGCAAAAGCAATATGACAATGAATGCTCAAGTCATGTATATGATGATGATGGAAGTTTCATGGCAATATATCTTGGAATGGCTATGGAAATGCCATGATAGGTAGGTATGGTGGCTGTTTTGAGGAAGGTATATGGTGGGTTTATGGTACCGGCGAAAGTTGCGCGATACTTGAGAGGCTAGCAATGATGGAAGGGTGAGAGTGCGTATAATCCATGGACTCAACATTAGTCATAAAGAACTCACATACTTATTGCAAAAATCTATTAGTCATCGAAAAAAGTACTACGTGCATGCTCCTAGGAGGATAGATTGTAGGAAAAGACCATCGCTCGTCCCCGACCGCCACTCACAAGGAAGACAATCAATAAATAAATCATGCTCCGACTTCATCACATAACGGTTCACCATACGTGCATGCTACGGGAATCACAAACCTCAACACAAGTATTTCTACAATCCACAACTACCCACTAGCATGACTCTAATATCACCATCTTTATATCGCAAAACTATTGCAAGGAATCAAACATATCATATTCAGTGATCTAAAAGTTTTATGTAGGATTTTATGACTAACCATGTGAATGACCAATTCCCGTCATCTCTCTAAATAGATATAAGTGAAGCAAGAGAGTTTAATTCTTTCTGCAAAAGATATGCCCACGCTCTAACAAATATAAGTGAAGAAAAAGAGCATTCTACAAATGGCGGTTTTCTATGTAAAGAGAAACAAACAATCCAAACTTCAAATGATATAAGTGAAGCATATGAAGCATTCTATAAAGCCATACTCAAAAGATATAAGTGAAGTGCATAGAGAATTCTATAAATCAACCAAGTACCATCTCATACCAGCATGGTGCATAAAATAAAATTGAAAACTAAATGCAAAAGACGCTCCAAGATTGCACATATTGCATGAGCGAAACGAATCCGAAAACATACTGATACTTGTTGAAAAAAGAGGGGATGCCTTCCGAGGCATCCTCAAGCTTAGACGCTTGAGTCTCCTTGAATATTTACTTGGGGTGCCTTGGGCATACCCAAGATTGAGATCTTGCCTCTCTTCCTTCTTCTCACATCGAGACCTTCTCGATCATCGAACACTTCATCCACACAAAACTTCAACAGAAAACTCGGTAAGATCCGTTAGTATAATAAAGAACATTACTACTCTAAGTACTGTTGCAAACCAATTCATATTTTGTTTTTGCATTATAGCTACTGTAATATAACTTTTTCATGGCTTAATCCACTGATATTAATCGATAGTTTCATCAAAACAAGCAAACTATGCATCAAAAATAGAATCTGTCTAAAACAGAACAGTTTGTAACAATCTGAACATTCACCATACTTGACAGTGCAAAAAGAATCAGAACTGTTTGATGTTCCAACTAAAAATGTAAAATCGTGCACTACAGCCAAAGTTTCTGTCCTGCACCGTACAAACCATCAAGCAAATGTAAACATCCTAAAGGCAAACCTTGGCACATTATTTTTATAATACAATGGAATTGTACAAGGGGATAATTATTTTTATTGAAAAGTTTCTGTAATCAAGATTCACAAAGTTCAAGGAGCTCTCCCACTTCAACAATGCTTGTCTCTCTCACTTTCACTTTCGTTTTTGAAAAAGTTTTGTGTTCTCCTCTTTATTTTTGTTGTTTTAAAACTATATAAAAGCACTCAACAGAAATAAATGACTCTCTAAAACTTCTGGGTTGTCTCCCTAGCAGTGCTTTCTTTAAAGCCATTAAGCTAGGAATATAGTGCTCAAGTAATGAATCCACCCGGATCCCAAGGTATATCAAATCCAATTTTAATTAACAATGATTTGTAATTTAGTTCTGAGCACAAAGTAACATATATCATTTAACAACGAAGTCTAACTCTCTTCCTATGCATCGGCATGTCATAAAAGAACAATTCATGCACACATAGTAAAGGCCAATGCATAGTATGAACAATTTCTTGCAATTTTATCGTATTGGAAACATGGAGAGGTGGAGATATAGTTCCTCTCTCATAATAATTGCAAGTAGGAGCAGCAAGCACATGCATATTATATCTATCAAAATCATCATGTGTGGTGTTAAAAGGCAACCCATCAATATAATCCTTAATAAGCACAAACTTCTCTGATATAGTGTAGTTTGGAGAATTCAAAAAGATAATAGGACTATCATGTGTGGGTGCAATAGCAACAATTTCATGTTTAACATAAGGAACTATAGGAAGTTCATCTCCATAAGCATAATTCATATTGGCATCTTGTCCACAAGCATAGCAAGCATCATCAAAATGGGATATTTCAAAAGAATTAACGGGATCATAGCAATTATCATAGCATTCATCCTTCGGTAAGCACGAAGGGGAATTAAACAATGTATGAGTTGAAGAGTTACTCGCATTAGAAGGTGGGCACGGGTGATCAATCCGCTCTTCCTCCTTTTGTTCTTCGCTCTCCTCCTCATCTTTTTCATCCAATGAGCTCACAGTTTCATCAACTTCTTCTTCCATAGATTCCTGCAAAATATTAGTCTCTACTTGGACAGCGGAGACTTTCTCAATAAGTGCATTAATATCGGAATTGTATTCATAATTCTCATAGCAATATTTAAGGATAGCTAAATTTTCAGGTCAATAAACCGAATCATCATAATCTTCAAACTCTTTAAACATAGATTCAATTTCATAAGCGCCCATAAAAGCAACAAATTCTTCTATTTGTTACACATCATAGTAATCATATATACCATTATCATAAGAAGCTAAGGTTTTATTATTATTAAATTCGCATGAAAAGGGAAGGTGTGGAGCCTTCACCCTCGAGCAACAAGTATAATCATATCTCAAGCATAGTTGCCTAGCATACCAATTCAATATATGAATTTGATCCCATAATAGTTTCCATTTTTGTGTCAAGAGGTAATCCCTAAAGTATTCACGTAGATCCAACGTTACTCCCATTACATGATTGAATGGGGTTTTCTCAGGATTATTAAAGTAGTACATAATATCTTTCACATAACCAGCATCGGGGGTTTTAGGAGGTTCCCCATCTCCATGAGCAGAAAGTACACCTATTTTTTGGTATTTCGTGTTCCATATCCATAAGTAAAGATAGAGAACAACTAAGAACAGCAATAAAAATTACTTAGTGATAAAGCAAACAAGCACACACGAGAATATTCACCCCACGCTATTGCCCCACGGCAACGGTGCTAGAAAAAGGTCTTGATAACCCACAAGTATAGGGGATCGCAACAGTTTTCGATGAGTAAGAGTGTCGAACCCAACGAGGAGCTAAAGGCATAACAAATATTCCCTCAAGTTCTATCGACCACCGATACAACTCTACGCACGCTTGATGTTTGCTTTACCTAGAACAAGTATGAAACTAGAAGTACTTTGTAGGTGCTGTTGGATATGTTTGCAAGATAATAAAGAGCAAGTAAATAGAAAGTAGGGGCTTTTAGATAAAGACACAACTAAGTTAGTTTTAGTAAAGAGCTTTTTGTTATGAGAAAGTTATTTGTCCCTAGGCAATCGATAACTAGACCGGTAATCATTATTGCAATTTTATATGAGGGAGAGGCATAAGCTAACATACTTTCTCTACTTGGATCATATGAACTTATGATTGGAACTCTAGCAAGCATCCGCAACTACTGAAGATCATTAAGGTAAAACCCAACCATAGCATTAAAGCATCAAGTCCTCTTTATCCCATATGCAACAACCCCCTTACTCGGGTTTGTGTTTCAGTCACTCACGCAACCCACTATAAGCGAATCATAAATGTATTGCAACACCCTACAGCGAGAATCCCTCACGCTTGCGCGACACGGAGAGCACCATAGGACAGCACCAATAATAAAAATGCAACTCAAACCAATCTTGATCATCAAATAACCCATAGGACAAAACAAATCTACTCAAACATCATAGGATAGCCATACATCATTGGGAAATAATATATAGCATTGAGCACCATGTTTAAGTAGAGATTACAGTGGGTGAGAGAGAGGTTACACCACTGCATAGAGGGGTGAAGAGTTGGTGATGATGGCGGTGAAGTTGTTGGTGAAGATTGCGGTGATGATGATGGCCCCGGTGGCACTCCGGTGCCACCGGAAGCGAGGGGGAGAGAGCCCCCTTCTTCTTCTTCTTCCTTGACCTCCTCCCTAGATGGGAGAAGGGTTTTTCCCCTGGTCCATGGCCTCCATGGCATGGGAGGGGTGAGAGCCCCTCCGAGATTGGATCTGTCTCTCTGTCTCTCTCTATTTCTGCGTTCTCAAATTCTACCCTTTCACCGTTTCTTATATTCCCAGAGATCTGTAACTCCGATTGGGCTGAAATTTTAGCACGATCTCTATCCAGATATTAGCTTTCTTACGGCGAAAGAAGGGCATCAACCGCCTTACAGGGTGGCCACGAGGGTCAGGGGCCCGCCCCCTGCCTCATGGCCCCCTCGGGCATCGTCTCGCGTGGATTTTTCTTCCCAAAAATCATATATATTCCCAAAAAATCTCCGTCAGTTTTTATCCCGTTTGGACTCTGTTTGATATGGATATTCTGTGAAACAAAAAACATGCAACAAACAGGAACTGGCACTGGGCATTGGATCAATATGTTAGTCCCAAAAATAGTATAAAAAGTTGCCAAAAGTATATGAAAGTTGTAGAATATTGGCATGGAACAAACAAAAATTATATATACAATGGAGACGTATCAATCGGCAATGGTTGTAGCAATCCTACTGGCTTCTGATGCTCTGCCTTCACTCTCTGACATACATCACAAACTTCTACATACTCCGCAATATCCTTCTTCATTCCGGTCCACCATAAACTATCCTTCAAATCCAAGTGCATCTTGGTATTATCTGGGTGAATCGAATACGGCAAATCATGGGCCTCTTGCAGAATCAACTTCCTGATCTCCGGATCATTTGGCACATATACGCGGTCCTCGAACCATAAAGTATCGTGCTCATCCTCACGAAATCCTTTAGCCTTTCCTTTGCTCATCCTTTTCTTTATCTCGGCAATCTCCTTGTCTGTCTTCTGAGCTTCTCTGATCTTATCCATCAAAGTAGACTGAATCTCCAATGCTGCTACATAGCCTCTCGGAACTATCTCCAAACATAGCTCACGAAGTTCCTCTGCTAACTCCTTGGGTAACTCTCTAGTCATGAGTGTATTGACATGACTCTTGCGGCTCAATGCATCAGCTACTACGTTAGCCTTTCCGGGATGATAATGCAACTTCATATCATAATCCTTAATGAGTTCCAACCATCTCCTCTGCCTGAGATTCAACTCCTTCTACGTGAAGATATATTTCAAACTCTTGTGATCCGTGTATACCTCACAATGGTTTCGGATGAGAAAATGTCTCCATGTCTTCAACGCATGCACTACGGCTGCTAACTCCAAATCATGCGTAGCATAATTTAACTCATGGGGTTTAAGCTGTCGTGAGGCATATGAAACAACTATTCCTTCCTACATAAGCATGTCTCCAAGTCCTCGATGAGAAGCGTCGCAATACACTTCATAATCCTTGTGTTGGTCTGGCAGAATCAACACTAGTGATGTAACCAAGCGTTTCTTCAACTCCTGAAAACTAGCCTCACATTCCTCAGTCCATTTGAACTTGGTATCCTTCTTTAACAACTCCGTCATAGGCTTTGCGATCTTCGAGAAATTCTCAATGAACCTCCGGTAGTATTCCGCGAGTCCAAGAAAACTCTGGATCTCTCCAACTGACGTGGGTGCCTCCCAATTTGTCACAGTGACAACTTTGGTGGGGTCTACCGCTATTCCTTCTCCGGATATGACATGTACAAGGAATCCAACTTCCTTCAACCAAAATTCACACTTGCTGAACTTGGCGTATAGGTGATGTTCTCTGAGCTTCCCAAGTACTAAATGAAAATGCTCCTTATGTTCCTTTTCATTCTTCGAGTAGACCAGAATATCATCAATGAACACCACGACGAACTTATCCATAAACACCTTGTTCATCATGTTCATAAAATAGGCGGGTGCGTTAGTCAAACCAAATGACATAACGGTGTACTCATATAGCCCGTACCTCGTGGTAAAAGCTGTCTTAGGTATATCCTGCTCTCGAATCTTCAGTTGGTGGTACCCTCATCATAGATCGATCTTGGAAAACACCTTAGCTCCTTGCAGGTAGTCAAACAAATCATTGATCATCGGCAGTGGGTACTTGTTCTTGATCGTCACCTCATTCAATCCTCGATAATCAACAACCATCCTCAACGATCCATCCTTCTTCTCCACTAGAAGTACTGGTGATCCCCAAGGTGACGAGCTTGGGCGAATATATCCTTTATCTAGTAACTTCTTAATCTGCTTCTTAATTTCCTCTAAATCCGGTGCAGGCATCCTGTACGGTCTCTTAGATATTGGCCATGTCCCTGGCAAAAGCTCAACCAAAAACTCAATGTCTCTATCCGGTGGCATGCCCGGCAACTCTTCTGGAAATACATCCGGGAAATCCTTTACCGCTGGTACTTCCTCCTGTACAACTCCTGATAAGGAATTTACTTGAGTCCTATTCGGCACATGCCGGGATACATACTTGATCCTTCTTCCTTCTGGGGTGGTGAGCAAAATTGACTTACTGACGCAGTCGATGTTTCCTCCATACATTGATAGCCAATCCATACCCAGAATCACATCCAAACCTTGCGACTCCAAAATTATCAAATCTGAGGGGAAAACATGCCTACCTATGTTCAATGGCATCTGAAAACATCCTTGGCTTGCCATATACTCTGCTCCTGGCAAGCTCACTAACATAGGTGTACTAAGAACTTTGGTGGGCAGCTTATACTTATCCACAAATCCCCTTGATATGTATGAATGTGATGCACTAGTATCAAAAAGAATGACTGCAGTAAATGACTTGACCAAAAACTTACCTATTATTGCATCTGGTTGCACTTCAATCTCCTCCACGCTAACGTGGTTCACTTCTCCCCTGTTGAAAGGGTTGGGCTTCCTCCCAGAACTTCCATTGCCGTTTCCATTCTTTGCTTCAGGACATTCATTGGCGTAATGTCCAGTCTTCTGGCACTTGTAGCAAGTAATGTGACTTAGATCCTTGGCAGGTGTTGCAGGGTTGGAACGGTTCTGTCCGTTGCTTCCTCCATTACCATTCCCATTCTTGGGGCCACTATGGTTGTGCGACTTCCTCCAGTGTGATTGTGACCTCCATGGTTATGCTGAAGGGGTCCTCCCGAGCTCGGGGTAAAACGGGGTCTCTGCTGAGCTCTAGAATTATACTTCCCTTGTCCATACTTCCTCTTACGGTTGTCAATCTGATGCTGCTTCCCTTTAATCATGAGAGCTCTATCTACCAATTGTTGGTAGTTATTAAAGGTTGCTAACATCAACTACATGCTCAGCTCATCATTCAGTCCTTCCAGAAACTTCTCCTGCTTAGCTGCATCTGTAGCAACATCATCTGGGGCATAACGTGTTAGCTTAATAAAATCATCCACATACTGGGCAACGGTGCGTCCTCCTTGGCGTAAGTTGTGGAACTCACGCTTCTTCATGGCCATAGCTCCTGTTGATACATGGGCTGTGTGAAAAGCTTGTTGAAACTGGTCCCACGTAACAGTGTCGATGGGATAGATGACAGTGTAATTCTCCCACCATGCGGCTGCGGGCCCATCAAGCTGATGTGCGGTAAAACACACTCTCTCCGCATTCGTGCATCCTGCAGTGGTCAACTCCCTTCCAATCTTGCGGAGCCAATCATCTCCAACTATCGGCTCGGTGCTACTGGAGAACACCAGCGGATTCAGCCTTAGAAAAGGGGCTAAGTGATCAACAGGTGGTGGTGGTGGTGGGTTGTTGTTGTTCCCCTGATTCTGATTCTGGACTAGTATCTGCATTAATGCATTCTGCTGCTGGATCAACTGAGTGAGCTTCGGTGGGAAAGCAAATCCATTGTCGCGTCTCGGAGGCATCTGTTGGGTTTACAAAAGATGAGAAACAGAGTAGAATGGGGTCTAGGGGGAAAACACTACCCATATGCACATGAGACAAACATAAACATATCACTCAATCAATCAAGCAAGGTCATACAATCGGTCTAGAACTATCGTTACAAAAGTGCTCAGACTATACTATATAGATGGTGGAATACTACTACTGATATGGTGGTCGACTAGAAAAATTGATCGATCGAAGACTCCATGATATCCGCTCCAGCTTCATCAACATAGTCATCATCGCTATCGTCGGGGTCCGAGTCGGTGTCATCGATGATGATGTAGTCCTCGGGACAAATCTCCTTGGGTTCGTCGTCTTCTCCTCCTAGCACAGGATCTCCCATGAAGACTCCTAGCTTCCTTGTCAGGTCGTCATTCTTCTCCACTAGTACGATGATTTCCTCCTCATAATCTTCGCGAGTTGCCTTGAATTCTTCTTCAAGCTCGGTGATTCTTGTCATTGCCTTCTTCAGATCAATCATGCTTGCGCACATCTGGTTCTCCTGTCGACGTATGTGCTAGTTTAACTCCTGGATGAAAGCGGCAATTGGTCTATCCTTCCTGGTGCTGATCATCTCCCATTGCTCATCTCGGTGCCCACAAATCTGGTAGATAGTATCCTTGGGATCCTTGTGGTAAACTTCTCCAATGCGTCCCATGGTGATGTGGGTTGCCATACTCTTTCCTAGACTCCAGGTTGGTGCATCAAAGGAAAACTCTATGGGCTCAGTGGCTGGCGTAAATGTCCTTCCTGGAACTTGAACTTGAATCATCCAGCGCTCCTATTATGGTAAAGTGATGTTGTAAGTCCCGGTGAAACTTGGTATTCCAATGTTCAGGTACTTAGTGACTTCCTTCAAGTGTCGTCCAAAGGGTGTTTCTTCATTCAGTTGTGCAAACTTGTTCCTTGCACCCGCCATCCTAAAGAGTAGAAAGTGGAGATGAGTCAGAAATGAGAAGAGAGTAGTGATCTAGGGCTTTGATACCATCTTTGTAGCAACTAGACCTCAACCAGTCTGATCTCTGTGCATCAGTGTCATCCCTGGATCGGTAATGTTGGCACGCACAATACTTGAGGATTTATAACAGAGTAGAAATCACACACTTATTACACCGAATGTCTCAAAAGAGAACTTATTACAATAAATATGGCTTAAGGCCATCTAATACGATAATAGCGGAAGGCTTGGAAGATAAAGTGAGTCCATCAACTCCAACGGCATCACTGAGTGAAAAACCACGACCTAAGGCTCCTTACTCGTCGTCTGAAAAGTCTGCAACATGATACGTTGTGGCCCGAAATGGGTCAGCACATGGAATATGCTGGCAAGGCAACACAAAAAATAATGAACAGAATAAAGCTATCACTACATGCATATATGGTTGGTGGAGGCTGTATGGTTAATATATTTTGCGAAAAGCCAATTTTTTCCTACTGCAAAGGAATATATTTTATTTAACTACAAAGTTGGTTGAAAACATTGAGAATGGTAAACCCAATATCAATCCTAATTAAAAGGTAATTAATAACCCAACAAAATTAATTTAGAGTGATGAGATCCACATGATAATCCAAGAACTAGATACTCAAGATGTCCATAACAGGGGACATGGCTAACCATGATTAGTTTGTACACTCTGCAGAGGTTTGTGCACTTTTTCCCACAAGACTCGATCTCCTCCGCTGGATTTCTCACACTACGTAATGTTTGAGAAACGGATAACCGAGACACGGTCTTTCCGAGAGGTCCCCTTAACTGATAGATAGGCCTGTACACCTATAATCCCCTACATCTGCTAGCCCATCATGGAAAGGTTTCCCACAACATACTCAACTATGCTGGAGCCCATAATGGCATGTGGCTGCACACGGGAGTTACTAGCATGAATAATCTTATGATCCCTTTGAGCCTGGGTGGCAGTCCATAGGAGAATCACATGGTACCCCGGGATTTCCAAAAATACAGGCAACACAGGGTTCCCCAGGTGCCTCAATCCACCCAGATGTGTATTAAAGTTGCCACCTTAAGTTAACCATTAATTAACAATACTCACATATGTCATGAATACACTTAAACCCAATACACGTCTACGAGCATAGCATAGCAATATAAGCAACATAGAAGTAACTCCCATAGGTTTGATAATAAACAGGTGAATAGGTACTACCTCATCTACTTCCCAAACCCACAATTTAATCAGATCATAACCATGCAATTGTTTGAGGATTTATTTAATGCAATAAAACTGAGTAGTAAAGGGTATGATCAAAGTGTTACTTGCCTTGCTGATGATCCATGAAACCTAGAGACTCGTAGTAGCACGCTTCGCACTCCGGGTACTTTAATCGCAAACAAACAAGCACACAATAAGCAATCAGGCAAAGAAGCACGGGTAAAACCCAAATAAGAAGATGTAACCAGAAAGTTCAACTTAAGAACTCTGGTTTGCAAAAAGAATTAACTCAAACGAAGCAACAAAACTCAAACTGCGAAAGAAACAAGCTTCGTTTACTAATCTGGACTAAAGTCAAATTTTACAGTACCAAAAACTAGTTTAAGTTGGTTAAACAGAAAGAGGGCTTCGAGACGAAACTCTAGGCGCTTGAATCGCCTGATTCCCATAAACGAGCGAAAAGATAAACTAAAACAAAAATCGGATCAAAAATCGCGATCGAAATAATCGCGAAAAATCCAAGAAAAAGAAAATATGACGAACAGGCTGACGAACGAATGTTCGCGGTCTGCAGCTAAACAGTGAAAACCATTCGTTAAAACGAACGAACGAACGGGCGTTCGCTAAATAAATAAACCGACGAAAAAAACCCGATCTAAATAGAAAACGGAATCTAGGGTTTCGAAAAAAACGATCGGTTTTCTCGCGAAAACAGAGGCCGGCGGCAGCTACCTCCGGCGAGGTCCGGTGAAACGGTGGAGGGCGGCTCCTCCGGCAGGGTCGGGCGGCAGGACAGGCGGCGGCGGGGGGGCTTAGGTCGGGCGACGGCACTGGGGGGGCGGCGCGGGCGGTGCGGCAGCGCGGCGAGGCTCCGGTGGCGGAACGCGACGGCTAGGGTTTCGGGTGGGGGGCTGGCGGCTCGGGCCTCCACGGCTTTAAAGGGCCGGCCAGGCTAGTATCCCAGGCGGACACGGCCCGGTAAGTCGGTTGACTTTTTTAAAAAAATCCACTAGGAAAAACGAATAAAAGAAATACTAAACGGACTCCAAAAATCCTGAAATAAATTTTCGCCGTCCTCCAAAAATCTATCGGACAAGGTGAACATTTATTTGGGACTCTAATGAAATTTTGAAAAACGCATATTTTTCCTAATTCAAATAAAATAGCAATAGAAACTCTGAATAAAATTTTATTTGATTTTAATATTAAATCTCCAATATTTCTTTATTTTGTGGAAGTCATTTTATCCTCTCTCTCTTTTATTTTTTATAAAAGAAATATTCGAAGAGAAAATAATTAAAATCAAACGATCCTCTTTTCAAAATTTGAGAAAACTCAAATATGAAAATAACGAAATTCCCAACTCTCTCCGTAGGTCCTTGAGTCGCGTAAAATTTCTAGGATCAAGCCAAAATGCATTAAAATATGATATGCAGTGATGATCTAATGTATAACATTCCAAATTGAAAATTTGGGATGTTACAGGGCGCGCCCCCTGCCTCGTGGGCCCCCTGGTGGCCCTCTGACACCCATCTTTGGCTATATGGAGTCTTTCGTCGAGGAAAAAATCATAAGCTAGCTCACGAGACGAAACTCCACCTCCACGAGGCGGAACCAATCTAGGGCTTCGGCGGAGCTGTTTTGCTGGGGAAACTTCCCCTGGGAGGGGGAAATCATCACCACTGTCATCACCAACGATCCTCTCATCGGAAGGGGGTCAATCTCCATCAACATATTCACCAGCACCATCTCATCTCAAACCCTAGTTCATCTCTTGTATCCAAACCTCAGATTGGTACCTGTGGGTTGCTAGTAGTGTTGATTACTCCTTATAGTTGATGCTAGTTGGTTTACTCGGTGGAAGATCATATGTTCAGATCCATTATGCATATTAATACCCCTCTGATTATGAACATGAACATGCTTTGTGAGTAGTTACGTTTGTTCCTGAGGACATGGGAGAAGTCTTTCTATAAGTAGTCATGTGAATTTGGTATTCGTTCGATATTTTGATGAGATGTATGTTGTCTTTCCTCTAGTGGTGTCATGTGAACGTCGCAACTACATGACACTTCACCATTGTTTGAGCCTAGAGGGAGGCATTGGGAAGTAATAAGTAGATGATGGGTTGCTAGAGTGACAGAAGCTTAAACCCTAGTTTATGCGTTGCTTCGTAAGGGGATGATTTGGATCCATATGTTTCATGCTATGGTTAGGTTTACCTTAATACTTCTGTTGTAGTTGTGGATGCTTGCAATAGGGTTAATCATAAGTGGGATGCGTGTCCAAGTAAGGGCAGTACCCAAGCACCGGTCCACCCACATATCAAATTATCAAAGTACCGAACACGAATCATATGAGCGTGATGAAAACTAGCTTGACGATAATTCCCATGTGTCCTCGGGAGCGCTTTCCTTTATATAAGAGTTTGTCCAGGCTTGTCCTTTGCTACAAAAAGGATTGGGCCATCTTGCTGCACATTATTTACTTTTATTAATTGTTACCCGTTACCAATTACCTTATCACAAAACTATTTGTTTCCAATAATTTCAGTGCTTGCACAGAATACCTTACTGAAAACTGCTTATCATTTTCTTCTACTCCCCATTGTGTTCGACACTCTTACTTATCGAAAAGGCTACGATAGATCCCCTACACTTGTGGGTCATCACGCGCCCAGGGGGTAGGCGTGCCCCCACCCTCGTGGGCCCCTCGTGGCTCCGCTGACCTACTTCTTTCGCCTATATACTCATATACCCCGAAAACATACGAGAGCACCACGAAACCCTATTTCCACCGCCGCAACCTTTTGTACCCGTGAGATTCCATCTTGGGGCTTTTCTGGCGCTCCGCCGTAGGGGGGATCGATCACGGAGGGCTTCTACATCAACACCATAGCCTCTTCGATGATGTGTGGGTAGTTCACCACAGACCTTCGGGTCCATAGTTATTAGCTAGATGGCTTATTCTCTCTCTTTGGATCTCAATACAAAGTTCTCCTCGATTCTCTTGGAGATCTATTCGATGTAATTCTTTTTGCGGTGTGTTTGTCGAAATCCGATGAATTGTGGGTTTATGATCAAGATTATCTATGAACAATATTTGATTCTTCTCTGAAATCTTTTATGCATGATTTAATATCTTTGCAAGTCTCTTCGAATTATCAGTTTGGTTTGGCCTACTAGATTGATCTTTCTTGCAACGGAAGAAGTGCTTAGCTTTGGGTTCAATCTTGTGGTGTCCTTTCCCAATGACAGTAGGGGCAGCAAGGCACGTATTGTATTGTTGCCATCGAGGATAAAAAGATGGGGTTTATATCATATTGCTTGAGTTTATCTCTCTACATCATGTCATCTTGCCTAATGCGTTACCATGTTCTTATGAACTTAATACTCTAGATGCATGCTGGATAACGGTCGATGTGTGGAGTAATAGTAGTAGATGCAGAATCATTTCGATCTACTTGTTGCGGACGTGATGCCTATATACATGATCATGCCTACATATTCTCATAACTATGCGCTTTTCTATCAATTGCTCGACAGTAATTTGTTCACCCACTGTAGAATTTGCTATCTTGAGAGAAGCCACTAGTGAAACCTATGGCCCCGGCTCTATCTTCCATCATATTATTTTCCTATCAACTTGCTATTTCTGTCACTGCTTATTTTGCAATCTTTATTTTCCGATCTATACAACAAAAATACCAAAAATATTTATCTTATTATCTCTATCAGATCTCACTTTCGTAAGTGACCTTGAAGGGATTGACAACCCCTTTATCGCGTTGATTGCGAGGTTCTTGTTTGTTTGTGCAGGTACGAGGGACTTGCGTGTAATCTCCTACTGGATTGATACCTTGGTTCTCAAAAACTGAGGGAAATACTTACGCTACTTTGCTGCATCACCCTTTCCTCTTCAAGTGAAAAGCAACGCATGCTCAATAGGTAGCATCAATCACATCATTCTCTTATGATGTGACCCCGTTTATCAAATGACAACTCTTTGTCCATGGCTAGGAAACTTAACCATCTTTGATCAACGAGCTAGTCAGGTAGAGGCATACTAGTGACACTATGTTTGTCTATGTATTCACACATGTACTAAGTTTTCGGTTAATACAATTCTAGCATGAATAATAAAAATTTATCATGATATAAGGAAATATAAATAAAAACTTTATTATTGCCTCTAGGGCATATTTCCTTCAATAATGTGTGTAGCATGGAAGATATCGAGATCTCTTGGTTGTTATGTTGACAATCAAAGTATGCCACTCAAAATATTATGTATCTCTGTTTCAAAACTCGACCTCTGCCACCTCTGCAAATACCTGCTTCCCTCTGCGAAGGGCCTATCTATTTACTTTTATGTTGAGTCATCATCCTCTTATTAAAAAGCACCAGTTGGAGAGCACCGCTCTCATTCGCATGCATTGCTATTAATTTACATTGAGTATTGATGTCTACTACACAAACTTATTCTTGTAGACGTTGTTGGGCCTCCAAGTGCAGAGGTTTGTAGGACAGTAGCAAATTTCCCTCAAGTGGATGACCTAAGGTTTATCAATCCGTAGGAGGCGTAGGATGAAGATGGTCTCTCTCAAGCAACCCTGCAACCAAATAACAAAGAGTCTCTTGTGTCCCCAACACACCCAATACAATGGTAAATTGTATAGGTGCACTAGTTCGGCGAAGAGATGGTGATACAAGTGCAATATGGATAGTAGATAATAGTTTTTGTAATCTGAAAATATAAAAACAGCAAGGTAACTAATGGTAAAAGTGAGCATAAACGGTATTGCAATGATAGGAAACAAGGCCTAGGGTTCATACTTTCACTAGTGCAAGTCCTCTCAACAATAATAACATAGTTGAATCATATCACTATCCCTCAACATGCAACAAAGAGTCACTCCAAAGTCACTAATAGCGGAGAACAAACGAAGAGATTATGGTAGGGTACGAAACCACCTCAAAGTTATTCTTTCCAATCAATCTGTTGGGCTATTCCTACAGGTGTCACAAACAGCCCTAGAGTTCGTACTAGAATAACACCTTAAGACACAAATCAACCAAAACCCTAATGTCACCTAGATACTCCAATGTCACCTCAAGTATCCGTGGGTATGATTATACGATATGCATCACACAATCTCAGATTCATCTATTCAACCAACACATAGAACCTCAAAGAGTTCCCCAAAGTTTCTACCGGAGAATCACGACGAAAACGTGTGCCAACCCCTATGCATAGGTTCATGGGCGGAACCCGCAAGTTGATCACCAAAACATACATCAAGTGAATCACGTGATATCCCATTGTCACCACAGATACGCACGGCAAGACATACATCAAGTGTTCTCAAATCATTAAAGACTCAATCCGATAAGATAACTTCAAAGGGGAAAGTCAATCCATTACAAGAGAGTAGAGAGGGAGAAACATCATAGGATCCAAGATGTTATACATTAGATCATCATTGCATACCATATTTTATTTTGCATTTTGGTTGATCCTAGAAATTCTACGCAACTCAATGACCCACGGAGAGAGTTGGGGATTTCGTTATTTTCATATTTGAGTTTTCTCAAATTTTGAGAATAGGATCATTTGATTTTATTTATTTTATCATCAATTATTTCTATTACAAAAATATGAGAGAGGGAATAAAATGACTTTCCCAAAATAGAGAAATATTGAGGATTTAATAATAAAATCAAATAAGATTTTATTTCGGAGTTTTTCGATGTTTTATTTGAATTTAGCAAAATGTGCGTTTTCCAAAATTGCATTTAGGTCCCAAATAAATGTTCACCTTGTGCGGCTTGATTTTAGAAGCCCGTGAAAATTTATTTCGGAATTTTTGGAGTCCATTTAGTATTTCTTTTTATCTTTCTTCTGCGTGTAATAAAAAAACGCGCACCGACCTAACCGGGGCGTGTCCGCCTGGGACTCTGGCCCGGCAGGCTTTATAAGCCGGGGCAGCCCACCCGGGCAAACCCTAGCCGCCTTGAGACCCGTGCCCCGCCGCCACCCGCGCTGCCGCCGCCGCCGCCGCCGCACGCTCGCCGAGGTTCGCCGCCGCCTCGATTTTCGTGCCGCCGTTTTTTTTCAAAAAAAACGTTCGGTTTTTCCGTCGGTTTTTTTTAGATTCGGTTTTTTTTAAATAGATCGGTTTTTCCGGTTTATTTAAATAGCGAGCGTTCGTCCGTTCGTTCGTTCTAGCGAATGTTCGTCGTTTTTCTTTTTCTCGGATGAAATCCGCGATTTTTCTGATCGTGATTCCTGATCCGATTTTCGTTTTAGTATAACTTTTCGCTCGTTTATCGGAATCAGGCGATTCAAGCGCCTAGAGTTTCGTCTCGAAACCCCCTATCCGTTTAAATAACTTAAACAAGATTTTGCTACTGTAAAATTTGCCCTAGATCCAGATTAGTAGAACGAAGTTGTTTTCTTTCGCCGTTTGACTTTCGTTGCTTCATTCGATTTGATTCTTTTTGCCAACCGGAGTTCTTAAGTTGAACCTTCTGGTTAGATCTCTTATTTGAGTTTTACCCGTGCATTAGATGAGTACTTATTGTATGCTTGTTTGTTTGTATGTGATAGAATACCCGGAGTGCGCCGCATGTTACTTCGAATCTCTAGGTTTCGCGGATCATCAGCAAGGCAAGTAACACTTTGATCATACCTTTTCTACTACCCAGTTTTATTGCATTAGATCAATCCTCACACATTGCATGATTAGGATGTAATTAAATTGTGGGATGGGAAGTAGATGAGGTAGTACCTATTACCTGTTTATTATCAAACCTTTGGGAGTTACTTCTACGTTTGCTTATTATGCCATGCTATGCTAGTAGACGTGGATTGGGTGAGTGATATCCATGACAGACGTGAGTTTTGTTAATTAATGGTTTATCTAAGGTGGCAACTTAAACACACATCTGGGTGGATTGAGGCACCTGGGTATTCCAGGACTTGCCTGTTTTCTTTTGGACTGCCACCCAGGCTCAAAGGGATCATGAGACTATTCATACTAGAAACTTCCGTGTGCAGCCACAAGCTATTATGGGATCTAGCATAGTTGACTAAGTCGTGCGAACTCTTACAGTGGTAGACTAGGAGATGTAGGGGATGTAGGTGGTACGGTCTACCCGATCGTAAGGTGCTAGCGCTTCTGAAAGACTATGTCTCGGTCATCCGTCTTCTCAAACACCATGTAGTGCGAGAAACCAAACGGAGGAGATCGAGTCTTGTGGGGAAAAGTGCGCAAACCTCTGCAGAGTGTAACAAACTAATCATGGTTAGCCGTGTCCCCGGTTATGGACATCTTGAGTATCTAGTACTTGGATTATCATGTGAATCTCAACATGTTACTCTAAATTAATTTTGTTGGGTTATGTTTAATGATGATGCTTAATTGGGATTGAGAATGCTGTCAACCATTATCAATGTTTAACAACTACCATGATAGTTAAATAAATTTTATTCCTTTGAAGTAGGGAAAAATTGGCTTTACGCAAAACTGTAACCATAGAGCTTTCCACCAGCCAAATATGCATATAGTATAGCTATTTCATTCCATTATTCTCTATGTGTTACATTGCCAGCATCTTCCATGTGCTGACCCGTTTCGGGCTGCAACGTTAATGTTGCAGACTTTTCAGACGACGATTAAGGAGTTTTAGGTCGTGGTTCTATACTCAGTGATGCCGTTGGAGTTGATGGACTCACTTATCTTCCAAGCCTTCGCTGTTATCGTTATTAGATGGCCTTAAGCCATATTTATTGTAATAAGTTCTCTTTTGAGACCCTCGATGTAATAAGTGTGTGATTGCTACTCTGCTATAAATCCTCCGAGTACTGTGTGGTGTCAGCATTACTGATCCAGGGATGACACCGAAGCACAGAGATCAGACTTTTTGAGGTCTGGTCGCTACAGCAAAGCTCGCGATACATCAAGATCATGCTACCTCAAGAACACGAGAGCGAGAGAGAGAGAGAGAGAGAGAGAGAGAGAGAGATCAAACACATAGCTACTGGTACATACCCTCAGCCCCGAGGGAGAACTACTCCCTCCTCGTCATGGTGAGCACCGGGATGATGAAGATGGCCATCGAAGAGGGATTCCCCCTCCAGCAGGGTGCCGGAACGGGTCTAGATTGGTTTTTGGTGGCTACGGAGGCTTTTGGCGGCGGAACTCCCGATCTATTCTGCTCCTCGATCATTTTAGGGTATATGGAGATATATAGGAGGAAGCAGTACGTTAGGGGAGCCACGAGGGGCCCACGAGGGAGGAGGGCGCGCCCAGGGGGTGGGCGTGCCCCCTTCCTCGTGGCTTCCTCGAAGCTTCCTTGACGTGGACTCCAAGTCTCTCGGGTTGCTTTCCTTCCAAAAATAACTTCTCCAGAAGGTTTCATTCCGTTTCGACTCCGTTTGATATTCCTTTTCTTCGAAACACTGAAACAAGGGGGAAAATAGGAACTGGCACTTGGCTCTGTCTCAATAGGTTAGTCCCAAAGATAATATAAAAGTGCATAATAAAGCCCAATAAACATCCAAGATGGATAATATAATAGCATGAATACTTCATAAATTATAGATACGTTGGAGACGTATCAAGTATCACTATGACCGGATCTCTTTTAGCATGAATTACAATGTCTAGTCAGTCCTTGATCTTCAGGGGTGCTCTGCATTTATGTTTTACGGTCTCAGAAAGGGCTACCGAGATACCATCTTGTTTATCATGTTATGATTGTTTTGAGAAAGTGTTGTCATCCGAGATTTATTATTATTGCTCGCTAGTTGATTATGCCATTGATATGAGTAAACATGAGACCTAAATGTTATTGTGAATATGGTTAATTCATAATCTTTGCTGAAAACTTGAATACTGGCTTTACATATTTGCAACAACAAGATCAAACAGAGTTTGTAAAAGTTTTCCTTTATCACTTTCAGTTTGTCAGCTGAATTGCTTGAGGACAAGCAAAGGTTTAAGCTTGGGGGAGTTGATACATCTCTAACGTGTCTACTTTTCCAAACACTTTTGCCCTTGTTTTGGACTCTAACTTGCATGATTTGAATGGAACTAATCTGGACTGACGCTGTTTTCAGCAGAACTGCCATGGTGTTGTTTTTGTGCAAAAATAAAATTTCTCGGAATCACCTGAAAATCCACGGAGACACGTTTTGGAATTGATGAAAAATACTAGCGAAAGAATCAGCATCAGGGGGCCCACACCCTGTCCACGAGGGTGCAGGGCGCGCCCCCTGCCTCGTGGGCCCCTTGGGACTCCACCGACCTCAACCCCAACTCCATATATTCACTTTCGGGGAGAAAAAATCAGAGAGAAGGATTCATCGCGTTTTACGATATGGAGCCGCCGCCAAGCCCTAATCTTCCTCGGGAGGGCTGATCTGGAGTCCGTTCGGGGCTCCGGAGAGGGGAATCCGTCGCCATCGTCATCATCAACCATCCTCCATCACCAATTTCATGATGCTCATCGCCGTGCGTGAGTAATCTCATCGTAGGCTTGATGGACGGTGATGGGTTGGATGAGATTTACCATGTAATCGAGTTAGTTTTGTTAGGGTTTGATCCCTATTATCCATTATGCTCTAAGATTGATGTTGCTATGACTTTGCTATGCTTAATGGTTGTCACTAGGGACCGAGTGCCATGATTTCATATTTGAACCTATTATGTTTTCATGAATATACGTGACTTCTTGATCCTATCTTGCAAATCAATAGTCACCTACTATGTGTTATGATCCGGTAACCCCGAAGTGACAATAATTGGGACCACTCCCAGTGATGACCATAGTCTGAGGAGTTCATGTATTCACTAAGTGTTAATGCTTTGGTCCGGTACTCTATTAAAAGGAGGCCTTAATATCCCTTAGTTTCCAATAGGACCCCGCTGCCACGGGAGGGTAGGACAAAATATGTCATGCAAGTTCTTTTCCATAAGCACGTATGACTATATTCGGAATACATGTCTACATTACATTGATGAACTGGAGCTAGTTCTGTGTCACCCTATGTTATAACTACTGCATGAGGAATCGCATCCGACATAATTATCCATCATTGATCCATTACCTACGAGCTCTTCACATATTGATCTTTGCTTAGTTACTTTTTCGTTGCCACTGTTACGATTGCTACAAAAACTGCTAATGTTACTTTCGCCACCATTACCATTACTTCCATACTACTTTGCTACTAAATATTTTGCTACGAATATTAAGTATTTCAGGTGTGGTTGAATTGACAACTCAACTGCTAATACTTGAGAATATTCTTTGGTTCCCCTTGTGTCGAATCAATAAATTTGGGTTGAATACTCTACCCTCGAAAACTGTTGCGACCCCCTATACTTGTGGGTTATCAGAAAGCAGGTGAGTGGAGGGGGAGGCTAAGAGGGCACTAGCACATGAAGCAGGGGGAAAGATGATGACTGGGACTACTATGGCCCAGAACTGGATTTGGAGGACAAGTTTGCTGGGATGCAATTGCATGGAGAAGAGGAGGACGATTTGGATCTGTCTCGGGAAGTTGATGATTTGGTCCAAGGAGTGCGATGGCCAGAGTTGTCCGTGTGCACACAACAAAGCCATTCAGCCATGCAACACTGTTGAAGCAGATGAGGAATGCATGGGCGGCAGCCGAGGGTGTGACGTTCAACATCAAGGGGCCCAATCTTTTCTTGTTCCAGTGCCACTGTCTTGGAGACTGGAAATGGGTCATGGATGGAGGACCATGGATCTTTCACTATGCTCATGTAGTTATTCAGGAGTACAATGGATTTACTGACTGGCAGAGTACAAATTGAATAAGGTTCCGCTGTGGGCTCGAGTTTAGGGATTACCAGACGAACTGACAGCAAAGAAAGAGCCTGCTGAGAAGGTGGCTACCAAGGTAGGAGAACCACCTTTCATTGTAATTGTTAATGAGGGCAAGATTAATCCGGTGAGTACCCTGAGAGTGAGGACTTATGTGGATGTCAATACATCGCTTGTCAGGTTTGTGTCAATAACACTTAGAGAGCGGAAGAAATACCATTTCTTCTATGATAAGTTGCCAGATTTATGCTACTTGTGTGGCTTAATGAGACACAAAGTGGAATGCGGGGATGGAATTCATGACCAATGTACCTGTGAGTGGGGAGAGTGTCTCTTATGGAATTTTGAACAACCGGTGTTTGCTACAGGAGGAAGAGGGGGTATGGAGGGTCGTGGAAGCGGAGGTAGAACCGGAGGGAGGGGTGCAAGAGGTGGAAGACAGGGGAGAGGAGGTCATGAAGGAAGTACAAGGGAGGGTGCTTCTGAGCACGAGTTTTCCAATATGGACCATACTCCTCAGGACCCAACCTCAACCGAAAATCCAAATGCACGCAAGAGGCTCATTCTAGCAGATGAATCGATTAATATACGATGAAAAACCTTACCAAATGTGTCTGGTAAGGTGGCTAGGACAGTGCTCTTATTGGATAATGGAGAGGGAGATTCAACCCAGGAGGCGTCTAGTACCCCTGGGAAAGTTCCAATAGTGACGAGGAGAAGTCAGGATGGTGTAACGGAGCCAGAAGTTATGGATGCAACCAGTTAGGCGGCCTCCTTTGAGGAGGACCGCCGAGCCCAATGAGGACCCTATGTTGGAACTGCCGCGGGATTGGCGATCCTGTGGTGGTTCAAGAGCTTCACGATCTAGTGGAGGCTTGTGCATCGATGGTGCTTTGCATTGTGGAGACAAAGCTCACGAAGTATCGGGTGGAAGTTTTGGCTGGTAGTCTAGGTTTTCTGGCTATTTGGAGTAGATAGTAGTGGTAGGAGTGGAGGCTTGTGTTTGTTTTGGAAGAATAATGTGGATCTTGAAATAGAACTTATTGCCAACTAGATCATGATTGCCGCGTGTTGCTGCGTCCGTCTATTTTCCAAATATATAGATAGTAATTTTTACAAATATATAGAAATGGAAGAAATAAATTCCTATTTTTAGTGAAAGAACTTCTGAAACATCATGTAGGCGAACCAAATATTTATCACTTTCGATAACTATCCTCTTCTACAATTTCCATGTCACATTGGCCATTCTCTTTCTTTTAGATGATATTAGCGGTTCTCTTGGTTTCATGTCTACCAAGATTTTTGTAGCATCTCATAAATTGGATCGTAAATCTATAAGTCAACATTTATAACTACCAATGTGCCAAAAGGTAATCATAGAAGGAAAATGAAGCCAAATGGCATTCTACGATACTGACTACTGTACTAATCTTGACAAAACTTCTCGGCAAGATACGGTAAAATGACATCCTTACAAAGTCATGTTTTCCCACAGTTGCATATATGTAAAGTACATAAGCAATACCATTAGAGGATGGAGTATCTGATGCTACTAAGTAGCGGATGCATTAGTCAATGGGCCTGTCGAAAACTTCCCAGCGATATCAGTGCTTAAATCATGTATATTTGTATAGAAAATAAAAACAGTAATAATACATATATTAAACCAAAATGCAACAATGACCTTTCTGTTCTGATCAATACAAAAAAAAATGAAATTTTAGTATAAATAACAATAGTCAAAGACACTGCAAAAATATTACTTCCTCCGTTCACAAATATAAGATGTTTTTGATATTTCAATATGGACTACATACAGACTCAAATGAGTGAACAAAGACTCTAAACATGTCTATATATATCCTATTCGACCATCTTATCGCGTAAGATATATACCGGGAGGAACCCAGCCTCCTCATAGTTTAGCGCTTCCTGGCCGTCGGATCTGGTCCTTGATGCGTTCTCGTCCGTCTAATCACAAGATGGAGGGATCTAGGATGTCGAATCAAACCGTGAAACTGTAGATCGAAACAGTGTTGAAATCCTGTGCCACCGCGTGTGATTCCAGTGCCCCGCCGAGGGCAATTTGATACATACCGGGAGGAACCCAACCTCCTCATAGTTTAACGCTTCCTGGCCATCGGATTTGGTCCTTGATGCGTTCTCGTCCGTCTGATCACGAGATGGAAGGATCTGGGACGTCGGATCAAACCGTGAAACTATAGATCGAAACAGTGTTGAAATCCTATGCCACCGCGTGTGATTCCAGTGCCCCGCCGAGGGCAATTTCGTCATTTCACTCACAAGAGGATAAAAGGGCTGCTCCCGTGGAGTCAACCCTGGTCGGCTCTTCTCCCGCTCGCTCTGCCTCCTCCTTCCCACCCGCGCCTCCCTCTCCTCCTTCCCCGCCACCGCCCGGCCTCCTCCACACCCGCCGCCGCCTGGCCTCCTTCCCACCCACGCCTCCCTCTCCTCCTTCCCCGTCGCCACCCGGCCTCCTCCCCACCCGCGCCTCTCTCTCCTCCTTCCACCCCTCTAATCTGGCGCCGCCAAAACCTAACGCCCCGCCCCGGCCCCGGCTCCCACGGGAGGGAAGGAGGAATGGTGAGGCAAGGCAAAGGCGGCAGCGTATGGGACGTGGCGCGGGCAGCGTGGCCCAGGGGGTCGGCCTCCTCCTCCCCTACGCCTCCCTCATCTGCTCCCAGCGCATAGTCGCGCCGCTCCTCTTCCTCTCCCGCGTCCGTCCCAGCGGCGGCGACGACTTTCAGGCAATGGGCGAGTCCCTATAGGGGGAGAGAGAGAGGATGAGGGCCTCTCGCGCTCGTTTGTGACCCTTAGCCATGGCTAGGGTTTCGGGCTGGGCTTTGCCTTCGTCGCCGGCATGGCTCTGGTGGACTCCGGCGGCTCCTCTTCGTCTCCTCCCTCACCGCCACGCGAGGCAAATAAGAAACGAAGCACCTCACCTGGCTCCTCAGAACTCAGCCACTTTCGGCTATCGGAACCACTTCTCTGGTAAGTAACTAGAGATACTTGAAGTAATTAGTAAGTTTGGTCCTTGTTTAGCCATATAATCATAGGACAAATACGTCGTGGTTGCAGTTGTTTGAATCCAGGTGATGTTTTTAGGTGCTTCGTGAAAATAGCTACAATTTTCTGTTTGAGATGGGGATATTCGCTAGATTAGCAAATGCACATTTGATTATGATGTTATGTTGTGTTGTTAGCATGTAGGAATATTAGTATAAGCTCCGCGGAGAAGAAAAGCCACGAATTTGTAGGAGCTGGTTACATCATTTATTTGTGATGTTCATGGTTGTAGTGGTTGACGGCAACTATGTTCTCAAGACAGGTTCCGGTGATTTGTATCTTTGTTGGTTATCTGATAGAAAATGTGAAGCTTCTTCATGACCACAATGAGACATCAGTTTTGTTTACTTTTGAACATAATGAGTACATGTTGAAGGTTTGCTCGTCATGCTTCCTCTATAGCCCGTATGAGCTTTAGTCGGATCACTGCGTGTCGATGGTATATATATGTGGAACTACCTAAGGTCACAATCCTATATCATTTGTTGATTTTAAATAATATGGAAATGGCCTAAGAGATCATGAAGTATTGTAGGATTATTTTTTATATGATATGTGCCTTCAATTGATCTTGGCTAACCACAAACTCTTGGGACAGATTGTTACATTGCCTGAGATATATGTATTTTGTCTTCAAGGCTTCAAGTGTGGTTAGCACAACATACAGAGACACTTTGGCAGTAGTGCAATGGGGGTTTGGCTGCGTCTTTCAAGAGTGGTGTCAATAACGAGAGGCTTCTATGACAATGGAGGCAGCGACAAGCACATATATACTCTTGCTTTGAGGCACTAAATTGTGTAACTGAACTTACATTAGAGCTTCACACATCATTATATCGTGAGTCAGCAAAAAATTGCATTGCAAAACTGTACGCTTTTCTTTCGACCGTTTGACATCTTAATCCTTTTAGGTTGGCATGGAAGTCTATGATTGGATTTTTGTTATTATGTTGAGCCATGCTTTGATCTATTAATTGGCCAATATTTGATGTCATATTTTCTTTAGATGCATCACTTGTAGTTATCCTTTGATTTCTATTAGTTGGCCATTATTTTTTTCTGGAGCCGTAATTCTGTTATAGCATTTCCCTGCCTTTTTTCTTTGAAACACACCATTGATCAGAAACTGATTGTGCCAGCAGGATATTTAAGCATAGCTAGGATATTTATATTTTAGTTGGCAAATAGTTCTGCCAGTTTTTTTGATTTATCTATTATCTATTTCTTTCACCTTTTAATACTTTGAATATATGAATATACTAGCACATATTGTTCGTTGCTTTGTAAAGTTAACTTTTGTAGGATGCTGATTTGCAAAGTTTAACTTTCTATAACAGTTTGGCGTGTTCCAACTAATCGATGCCCTGCTGGTCCTCTTTGTGTCTCTGGCGGTAGTACCACTTGCCATCCAGCGGCCAATGAGGTACAATGGCACAACTGACATAATCTCTGTTTTCCCTTACATTTAAAATTTTGTTAGCTGCCACGTACTTATGGTCATGTACTTACTAATGCTTTGACCTGAGACTATAACCATTGTAGTTGTACCGCCTCGATGTAAGGTGGCAGTAAAAGGCCTTTTGATTTTACCTTCGGCACTACAAGCATGTAAAAGATAGGCCCATTGCTTGCATGATGATAAGTTTTGACCACAAGAATGTTCTAACAAATCTTATCCTTCATTGCAGCTAAAAGAGAACTGACTAGGCCCCGGTCATCTCCGCCTCTGATGGTGCTCCTAGACGTGCTACACATCGCCTACTCGTCTCCTTGGCCGCTTCGGTGCCAGTGGCGTTCATGCTCGTCGGCGGGACGGTGCAAGGCGCAACTCCGACGTGGTTCCTCGCCGGTTGGATGGCGTTTAGGCGCAACCCCGACGCCCACTGAGTACTGTGATGTCTACTACACAACCTTCTTCTTGTAGATGTTGTTGGGCCTCCAAGTGCAGAGGTTTGTAGGACAGTAGCAAATTTCCCTCAAGTGGATGACCTAAGGTTTATCAATCCGTAGGAGGCGTAGGATGAAGATGGTCTCTCTCAAGCAACCCTGCAACCAAATAACAAAGAGTCTCTTGTGTCCCCAACACACCCAATACAATGGTAAATTGTATAGGTGCACTAGTTCGGCGAAGAGATGGTGATACAAGTAGTATATGGATGGTAGATAATAGTTTTGTAATCTGAAAATATAAAAACAGCAAGGTAACTAATGATAAAAGTGAGCGTAAACGGTATTGCAATGCTAGGAAACAAGGCCTAGGGTTCATACTTTCACTAGTCCAAGTCCTCTCAACAATAATAACATAATTGGATCACATAACTATCCCTCAACATGCAACAAAGAGTCACTCCAAAGTCACTAATAGCGGAGAACGAACGAAGAGATTATGGTAGGGTACGAAACCACCTCAAAGTTATTCTTTCCAATCAATCTTTTGGGCTATTCCTATAGGTGTCACAAACAGCCCTAGAGTTCGTACTAGAATAACACCTTAAGAAACAAATCAACCAAAACCCTAATGTCACCTAGATACTCCAATGTCACCTCAAGTATCTGTGGGCATGATTATATGATATGCATCACACAATCTCAGATTCATCTATTCAACCAACACATAGGACCTCAAAGAGTGCCCCAAAGTTTCTACCGGAGAATCACGACGAAAACGTGTGCCAACCCCTATGCATAGGTTCATGGGCGGAACCCGCAAGTTGATCACCAAAACATACATCAAGTGAATCACGTGGTATCCCATTGTCACCACAAATACGCACGGCAAGACATACATCAAGTGTTCTCAAATCTTTAAAGACTCAATCCGATAAGATAACTCCAAAGGGGAAACTCAATCCATTACAAGAGAGTAGAGGGGGAAGAAACATCATAGGATCCAAATATAATAGCAAAGCTCGCGATACATCAAGATCGTATCACCTCAAGAACACGAGAGAGAGAGAGAGAGAGAGAGAGAGAGATCAAACACATAGCTACTGGTACATACCCTCAGCCCCGAGGGAGAACTACTCCCTCCTCGTCATGGAGAGCACCGGGATGATGAAGATCGCCACCGGAGAGGGATTCCCCCTCCGGCAGGGTGCCGGAACGGGTCTAGATTGGCTTTCAGTGGCTACGGAGACTTCTGACGGTGGAACTCCCGATCTATTGTGCCCCGGATGTTTTTAGGGTATACGGAGATATATAGGCGGAAGAAGTACGTCAGGGGGGCCACGAGGGGCTCACGAGGGTGGAGGGCGCGCCTAGGGGGTTGGGCGCGCCCCCCTGCCTCGTGACCTCCTCGCAGATCCCCCGACGTGCACTCCAAGTCTTCTGGGCTTCTTTCCTTCCAAAAATGAGTTCCATGAAGTTTCAGGTCAATTGGACTCCGTTTGACTTTCCTTTTCTTCGAAACCCTAAAACAGGGTAAAAACAGAAACTGGCACTGGGCTCTGGGTTAATAGGTTAGTCCCAAAAATGATATAAAAGTGTATAATAAAGCCCATAAACATTCAAAACAGTAGATAATATAGCATGGAGCAATCAAAAATTATAGATACGTTGGAGACGTATCAGCATCCCCAAGCTTAATTCCTGCTCGTCCTCGAGTAGGTAAATGATAAAAATAGAATTTTTGATGCGGAGTGCTACTTGGCATAATTTTAATGTAATTTTTATTAATTGTGGCATGAATATTAAGATCCAAAAGATTCAAGACAAAATTTCATATTGACATAAAAATGATGGTACTTCAAGCATACTAACTAAGCAATTATGTCTTCTCAAAATAACATGGCCAAAGAAAGCTATCCCTACAAAATCATATAGTCTGGCTATGCTCTATATTCACCACACAAAATATTTAAATCATGCACAACCCCGATGAAAAGCCAAGCAATTGTTTCATACTTTTGATGTTCTCAAACTTTTTCAATCTTCACGCAATACATGATCATGCGCCATGGACATAGCACTATGGGTGGAATAGAATGGTGGTTGTGGAGAAAACAAAAAGGGCGAAGATAGTCTCACATCAACTAGGCGTATCAACGGGCTATGGAGATGCCCATCAATAGATATCAATGTGAGTGAGTAGGGATTGCCATGCAACAGATGCACTAGAGCTATAAATGTATGAAAGCTCAAAAAGAAACTAAGTGGGTGTGCATCCAACTTGCTTGCTCATGAAGACCTAGGGCATTTTGAGGAAGCCCATCATTGGAATATACAAGCCAAGTTCTATAATGAAAGATTCCCACTAGTATATGAAAGTGACAACATAGGAGACTCTCTATTATGAAGATCATGGTGCTACTTTGAAGCACAAGTGTGGTAAAAGGATAGTAGCATTGCCCCTTCTCTCTTTTTCTCTCATTTTTTTTATTTTTTATTTGGGCCTTCTCTTTTTTATGGCCTCTTTTTTTGGGCTTCTTTGGCCTCTTTTATTTATTTATTTTCGTCCGGAGTCTCATCCCGACTTATGGGGGAATCATAGTCTCCATCATCCTTTCCTCACTGGGACAATGCTCTAATAATGATAATCATCACACTTTTATTTACTTACAACTCAAGAATTACAACTCGATACTTAGAACAAGATATGACTCTATATGAATGCCTCCGGTGGTGTACCGGGATATGCAATGACTCATGAATGACAAGTATGAAAGAATTATGAACAGTGGCTTTGCCACAAATACTATGTCAACTACATGATCATGCTAAGCAATATGACAATGATGAAGCGTGTCATAATAATGGAACGGTGGAAAGTTGCATGGCAATATATATCGGAATGGCTATGGAAATGCCATAATAGGTAGGTATGGTGGCTGTTTTGAGGAAGGTATATGGTAGGTGTATGATACCGGTGAAAAGTGTGCGGTATTAGAGAGGCTAGCAATGGTGGAAGGATGGTAAAAAGTGCATATAATCCATGGACTCAACATTAGTCATAAAGAACTCATATACTTATTGCAAAAATCTACAAGTTATCAAAGCAAAGTATTACGCGCATGCTCCTAGGGGGATAGATTGGTAGGAAAAGACCATCGCTCGTCCCCGAACGCCACTCATAAGGAAGACAATCAATAAATAAATCATGCTCCAACTTCATCACATAACGGTTCACCATACATGCATGCTACGAGAATCACAAACTTTAACACAAGTATTATTTAAATTCACAACTACTCAACTAGCATGACTCTAATATTATCACCTCCATATCTCAAAACAATCATCAAGTATCCAACTTCTCTTAGTATTCAATGCACTTATAAGAAAGTTTTTACTAATCTTGTATACCTAGCATATTAGCAATTTAAGCAAATTACCATGCTATTTAAGACTCTCAAAATAATATAAGTGAAGCATGAGAGTTCATCTATTTCTTCAAAATAAAACTACCACCATGCTCTAAAAGGTATAAGTGAAGCACTAGAGCAAATGACAAACTACTCCGAAAGATATAAGTGAAGATCAATGAGTAGTCGAATAATTATGCAACTATGTGAAGACTCTCTAACATTTAATAATTTCAGATCTTGGTATTTTATTCAAACATAAAGCAAAGCAAAAGAAAATGACATTCTAAGAATAGCAAACATCATGTGAAGAAGCAAAAACTTAGGATCAACCGATACTAACCGATAGTTGTTGAAGAAGAAAGGTGGGATGCCAACCGGGGCATCCCCAAGCTTAGCACTTGAGACTTCTTGAGATATTATCTTAGGGTGCCTTGGCATCCCCAATCTTGAGCTTTTGTGTCTCCTTAATTCCTCTCATATCACGGTCTCCCTAAATCTCAAAAGCTTTATCCACACAAAACTTAACAAGGACTCGTGAGATAAGTTAGTATAAACCATTGCCAAAAACCTTATCATCCTCTACTGTAGCAAATCACAAAAATTATTATTCAACATGGCATACTAAATGCCTCTGCATATTTAATAGTCCTATCCTCAAATAGAATCATTAAAGGAACAAACATATGCAAACAATGCAAACATAACAGCAATCTTCCTAAACAGGATAGTCTGTAAAGAATGCAGCAACGTCCATACTTCCCTAGATCCAAAAATTATGAAAGAAAATTCCCACTGTAGTAAATTTATCAGATCTTAATATGCAAAAGGTTTCAACATTTTATCACATTCTGACTTTTCTAGGGAATTATTGCAACAGCGGTAAACTTTCTGTTTTCAAACAGCAACATGTATACTTGTAACATAGGCATAGTAAAGGCTATCAATGCCACTTTTATTGAAATAAAAGATGCAAAACATTGTTCTAAATAATAGCAAGCAAATCTTAACAAAATAAATTGACGCTCCAAGCAAAACACATATCATGTGGTAAATAATAATATAGCTCCAAGTAAAGTTACCGATGAACGAAGACGAAAGAGGGGATGCCTTCCGGGGCATCCCCAAGCTTAGGCTCTTGGCTATCCTTGAATATTACCTTGGGGTGCCTTGGGCATCCCCAAGCTTAGGCTCTTGCCACTCCTTATTCCATAGTACATCGAATCCTTACCCAAAACTTGAAAACTTCACAACACAAAAACTTAACAGAAAACTCGTAAGCTCCGTTAGTATAAGAAAATAAATCACCACTTCAAGGTACTGTAATGAACTCATTCTTTAATTATATTGGTGTTAAAACTACCGTATTCCAACTTCTCTATGGTTTATAAACTATTTTACTAGCCATAGATTCATCAAAATAAGCAAAAAAAAACGAAAAACAGAATCTGTCAAAAACAGAACAGTCTGTAGTAATCTGGATCAAACATATACTTCTGGAACTCATAAAATTCTCAAATAAACTGATGGACCTGATTAATTTATCTATTAATCATCTGCAAAAAGAATTAACTAAATAGCACTCTCCAAATAAAAATGGCAGCAATTCTCGTGAGCGCTAAAGTTTCTGTTTTTTACAGCATGATCAACAAGACTTTCCCCAAGTCTTCCCAAAGGTTCTACTTGGCACAAACACTAATTAAAAGAATAAAACCACATATAAACAGAGTCTAGATGAATTATTTATTACTAAACAGGATAAAACAGCAAGGAACAAAAATAAAGTTGGGTTGCCTCCCAACAAGCGCTATCGTTTAACGCCCCTAGCTAGGCATGATGATTTCGACGATGCTCACATAAAGGATAAGAATTGAAACATAAAGAGAGGATCATGAAGAATATGACTAGCACATTTAAGTCTAACCCACTTCCTATGCATAGGGATTTTGTGAGCAAACAACTTGTGGGAACAAGAATCAACTTGCATAGGAAGGTAAAACAAGCATAACTTCAAAATTTTAAGCACATAGAGAGGAAACTTGGTATTATTGCAATTCCTACAAGCATATATTCCTCCCTCATAATAATTTTCAGTAGCATCATGAATGAATTCAACAATATAACCAGCACCTAAAACATTCTTTTCATGATCTACAAGTATAGAAAATTTACTACTCTCCATACAAGCAAAATTCTTCTCATGAATAATAGTGGGAGAAAACTCAACAAAATAACTATCATGTGATTGAAAATTAATATTAAGATGACAACTTTCATGGATATCATTATTCTTTATAGCATACAAGTCATCACAATAATCATCATAGATAGCAATATTGTTCTCATAATCAATTGGAACCTCTTCCGGAATAGTGAAATCATTACTAAATAAAGTCATGACCTCTCCAAATCCACTTTCATCAATATAATCATCATAAATAGGAGGCATGCTTTCATCATAATAAATTTTCTCAACAAAACTTGGGGGACAAAAAATAGCATCTTCATCAAACATAGCTTCCCCAAGTTTGTGGCTTTGCATATCATTAGCATCATGGATATTCAAGGAATTTATACTAACAACATTGCAATCATGCTCATCATTCAAATATTTAGTGCCAAACATTTTATAGATTTCTTCTTCTAGAACTTGAGCACAATTATACTTTCCATCGTATTCACGAAAGATATTAAAAAGGTGAAGCGTATGAGATAAACTCAATTCCATTTTTTATAGTTTTCTTTTATAAACTAAACTAGTGATAAAACAAGAAACTAAAAGACTCGATTGCAAGATCTAAAGATATACCTTCAAGCACTCTCCTCCCCGGCAACGGCGCCAGAAAAGAGCTTGATGTCTACTACACAACCTTTTTCTTGTAGACGTTGTTGGGCCTCCAAGTGCAGAGGTTTGTAGGACAGTAGCAAATTTCCCTCAAGTGGATGACCTAAGGTTTATCAATCCGTAGGAGGCGTAGGATGAAGATGGTCTCTCTCAAGCAACCCTGCAACCAAATAACAAAGAGTCTCTTGTGTCCCCAACACACCCAATACAATGGTAAATTGTATAGGTGCACTAGTTCGGCGAAGAGATGGTGATACAAGTAGTATATGAATGGTAGATAATAGTTTTTGTAATCTGAAAATATAAAAACAGCAAGGTAACTAATGATAAAAGTGAGCGTAAACTGTATTGCAATGCTAGGAAACAAGGCCTAAGGTTCATACTTTCACTAGTGCAATTCCTCTCAACAATAATAACATAACATAATTAGATCACATAACTATCCCTCAACATGCAACAAAGAGTCACTCCAAAGTCACTAATAGCGGAGAACAAATGAAGAGATTATGCTAGGATACGAAACCACCTCAAAATTATTCTTTCCAATCAATCCGGTGGGCTATTCCTATAGGTGTCACAAACAGCCCTAGAGTTCGTACTAGAATAACACCTTAAGACACAAATCAACCAAAACCCTAATGTCACCTAGATACTCCAATGTCACCTCAAGTATCCGTGGGCATGATTATACGATATGCATCACACAATCTCATATTCATCTATTCAACCAACACATAGGACCTCAAAGAGTGCCCCAAAGTTTCTACTGAAGAATCACAACGAAAACGTGTGCCAACCCCTATGCATAGGTTCATGGGCGGAACCCGCAAGTTGATCACCAAAACATACATCAAGTGAATCATGTGGTATCCCATTGTCACCACAGATACGCACGACAAGACATACATCAAGTGTTCTCAAATCTTTAAAGACTCATTCCGATAAGATAACTCCAAAGGGGAAAATCAATCCATTACAAGAGAGTGGAGGGGGGAAGAAACATCATAGGATCCAAATATAATAGCAAAGCTCGCGATACATCAAGATCGTATCATCTCAAGAACACGAGAGAGAGAGAGAGAGAGAGATCAAACACATAGCTACTGGTACATACCCTCAGCCCCGAGGGAGAACTACTCCCTCCTCGTCATGGAGAGCACCGAGATGATGAAGATGGCCACCGGAGAGGGATTCCCCCTCCGGCAGGGTGCCGGAACGGGTCTAGATTGGCTTTCGGTGGCTACGGAGACTTCTGGCGGCGGAACTCCCAATCTATTGTGCCCCGGATGTTTTTAGGGTATATGGAGATATATAGGCAGAAGAAGTACGTTAGGGGGGCCACGAGGGGCTCACGAGGGTGGAGGGCGCGCCCAGGGGGTTGGGCGCACCCCCTGCCTCGTGACCTCCTCACAGATCCCCCGACGTGCACTCCAAGTCTTCTGGGCTTCTTTCCTTCCAAAAATGAGTTCCGTGAAGTTTCAGGTCAATTGGACTCTGTTTGACTTTCCTTTTCTTCGAAACCCTAAAACAGGGTAAAAACAAAAACTGGCACTGGGCTCTGGGTTAATAGGTTAGTCCCAAAAATGATATAAAAGTGTATAATAAAGCCCATAAACATTCAAAATGGTAGATAATATAGCATGGAGCAATCAAAAATTATAGATACGTTGGAGACGTATCATACTGCCTCAGCTACAACCTCCCTTGGTGAGCTCCATCATCCTCTGCTTCAGCTACTATACGGAACATGGTCGTGGCTATGTTGATATAGTGCTTGTCTGGTTGATGCTCTCTAGTTGTGGATCCATGCTTGAGCTCTCTCAGAGCTCAGGCACTCTCGGCCGTCGGATCTTTTTCCTGATGCGATCTGGGTCGTTGTATCTCGCCCTTGGTTCACCTCGTCCATTGGATCAAAACTGAGGCCGTCGCAATGAATAGTGTGCACCCCAGGCGCACCGAATGATGCATAGCTTTGTGATTAACCAGTTTGTGGTTGTTGAATTGTTCTGTACTGGATGGACTTTCTGTTTTGGCGAGTCCACTAGAGTTGCTCTTAGCTTGCGCGGGCTATGATGATTGATTATGGATGATATAAGCATGCTCTCAAGCAATTGAGGCACTTGTGGGTATTAAGTTGGACCCCCCCTCTCGTTTCTTTGAGCCGTTTTGATCATGTGCTTATTTTAGTGGCTTTGTCCTTGGATGGTCATTTCTGATGAGTGATAATCAGCGCAGTTTCACCCTTGTAAGAACATATTGATCTGGTGATGGAGACACTAGGGGAAGGGTCATGATCGAGCAAAGGCGAATCTGAGCCCATTCAAATGCAGTTCTGGTCTCAAGCACAGTGTGTTATGTTTTTGTCGTTCTGTATTTGTATTTAGTGCCTCTTTGGTTTGTACATTTCCACAATAATAGCTTCAAATCTCTTTTGCTATTTGAAACTTCAGTTTTTTAAGGGTCACACATACACATGATGTGTTCACATGTTAGTTGAAAACTTGGTGAATTAAATATATGTCTCAGCTACTATTGATAATCATGGCTAAAGCAAAATTTCTTCTTTAAGTTTGCTTCCCATGTACATGTGTTACTGCTTGTGAATCTCTACAGTTCATGAGAACTTGCTGCAGCTCACAGTAGAGCTGCCACAAAAAATTGTTGCTGAGCTGGCATTGATCCTTGGGAAATAGAGGTATGCCTATTCTATTGTGTTCTGTATGTTCCATTTGATGCATCTTGAATCTGCTTTTCCACACGTTCAGCTTCTAGCTCCAATACAACACCTTCATATTACCTGCCAAGTCGCAAGTGCATGTTCTGTATCAAATATAATTGTTTCCTGTGTTGAAACATAGATTCTGCATTGTATAGGATTCCAGCTCTTTAACCCTTTCTGCATGCTCTTACACATATGTGCTTTCATTAAGAAGAAAAATCTACCATGCTAGCTTAGTTGATCCAGGGCTTAAGCTATATACCAAAATAACACCGAGAGGAGTTCTGTGAGAAGTACCTTGAGCCTTTTTATTTTTATATTCTGTTTTGCACACTCATTTAATCCCACTTGGAATATGAAGTAGAAAATACCATAAAGAGCTTGATGACTTATAACATTACTTGGTATTTTATCGTTCTTATTACTCCATCATAGGCTTATATATGTTATTTTCAGTCATACACCACATCGAACATCCAAATATTGTGTGGCAGACCCTATCCTATGCTCAACCTGATATGCTCTTTTGTAGTGTTGATTGTGTGTGTTAGGAATATGGCCTTTTGTTTTGCAAGAAGAAACTTGATCGAAGCTTTGTGTGATCAAGTTTGTGTTGCTTACTATGAGTGTCTCGAGCAAGAGGACCAAGTGTTGGCGGGTGGGCGTCAACAAGGTGGGCTGTCAGCATGGTGTTCGAGTTGGTCGGTGGTGGTGCACCTACGCCATGAATGGATCAATACTCTAGGAGGTTCTGTCGAGGCCTAATCCATCCAGGTAGTTTGTTATACTACTGATATGAATACACATTATTTATCAAGAGCTTTTGTATATCATATTATCAAGGAAAATAATCTGTGTATGCATTTCTTATGTTCATGTGCAGTTCAGAGCCATTGTTATCCATCCAGCACTTAATTTAACTAAAGCTTGTGAAAATATTTTTCCCATAGAAATAATCACTTAGGATTGTAGTCAAAAGGATGCAAGATATTTGTACACATTTTTTCCCATTTTCATGAGACTTCCACTCTGCTATTGCATTAGTAATTTTCATTGCCCTGTATTACATCATTGATTGTAATCAGAGTATAATTATATGCTTGCTTCATGGTGCTTTAGGTCAAGATGTTTGGTATATGCTCATCTTGTTGAGTTTAACTTTTAGCTAATAACCGAATTGTTTCCTTTTCCAGGATTCTCCTATGATGGAAGATGTTCTAATCATCTTACAGTCAAGGGTTAGGGCAGATAAACTCACAAAAATATTTATTTGGATCTTTCAGTTTGGAAGTGCCATGTTTTCTACTTGTACTCTGCAGGCAGTGTTACTCATCTGTTTTCAATCTCAGTATGCCATCTATCCGGATTTTGTATCGCTTGCATAGTGCCTAATATCATGAGCCAATTCTAATATTATTTATAGAGCTTTCATATTATCATTAGTATGATGGAGCCTGTCAAGTATTGTCCACTACTGATTGCATTAGCTTCACCTCAGAACGTGGAAAGAGGAAGTAGAGTTATCGATACTACTGTAGATATTGATGTTTCCGGAGCATCGTTTCCAATTGTCTGTTATCTCATTGTGTTTATGAGCAGATACATCTCCTGTGACACTTAGTCTTACACTTGCTGATATAAACTACTTGGCAATATTTATAGAATGTATGTCTTTATGTTTGTACTACTCGATACAAATCAGTTGTCCTCAGCAAACATTGTGGCTTGCTTTTGGTACAAATTTTGCCTCTATGATCTGTAGTTTTGTGTTTATCATGGGAAACAACTACATTTTGCTGGGCATCAACTACACTTTGCTTTTGGTATATATTTAATCTATATGCCCTACATTAAACTCAGCCTGGGCAACAACTATACCTTGCTCTTGATGCATCTTTGTAGTGTTTGTGATATATACTGAACACATTATTATGGGTGGTTATTTAAATTTCTTTTGGATGTTCTAAACGCTTTGTGATATTAAAGTTTTAGTCATTGGGTCACTGTGAGGCAACACCCGCAAGGCACGCTTCTGATCTTATCATTAGACCAAAACGTTCGGACCGGCACCCTCGCGCCAAGGCGCGATCCCGATCTAGTATTTGTGAACGGAGGGAGTATTTAGTGAGGTGTGTGGTTGCACTTGGTCGCAGCAACACCAATCTGCCATCGAATCTGATGAACGGGGAGATGAACATATGTGAGGACTAAACGGTACTAAACTAAATATGCAACACAAAGGCTAATATTAAGATAATTTTGTACACATCCAGATAAGATGCAACAATGCCCTATGCTCATGAAAGGTCGCTGTAATATGTTCCAAAGAAGAAAAGCATATGAAGTAGGATGATTCATTTGGCAAGAATCCCAAGAAAATGTAAGACATCTTTATTCTAAAAATGTAATGTCAGGAAAAGATAATTCTAGAAATGAAAGGATAATACAAATTGAACAACTATTCATCCAAATACCTTAAGAACGAAGAGAATGTTTATTGCAAATACAAATGTAAGAAGAAAAAAAGATTCCTAAAATGTTTTTATTCCAAATTACAATGCTAATAGTTTGGCAAATCATTATCGTACGACAAAGTTAGAGATTTTCCTATTTGTACATAGTTATACAGACCTAATCTTCAGATTGCAAATGCTAGAACGGTTTTATTTTCCAACAATATAACATAATCAATTACGCGATATGGAGTTAGTGGACATATTTCCAACCATGGCCTCTCAAAACTAACCATTTCAATCAAAATAATGATTACCTTACATCGTATCAAAGCCAACACAAATGTGTTTCACCAGAAGAATTTTTTTCCTGCTATCAGTGATTAACATATCATATTGTAGATTCCACCATATGTACAACATACGAAGGTGAATCATGAAAGAAGGAGGCCATGCATTGGTAGTACTTAAGTCAAAATTAATTTCAATCCTTTGTATTCAGGAATCCTCATCTCCAATTAAATACATTGTCATGCCATCTTTTTCATTGATTCGTAAGCTTTTTCATCGTTGTTACCTAGACCCTAGCCCCAAATCCACAAGCTAAATCACATGAGGGAAACCGGGTGGAATCCAACAAACGCAATCCGGACTAAGATCCAACAGTAAATGGAAAAATGACAAGATGAAGCAAGCAAGAAGAGTTGTTGCACCAGTAGGCTAGCAGAAGCAAAGCAACATACCTCATGCTCAATTATGTGACTCTCCTTTTGGCTACATGATGAATGCGATGTGACATTGACTGATGGTCACGATTGGCACGTACGGGTGTTTTCGATCTCTGATCACCAGTTCCAATGAATGTGAGGATGTCTTTGAACATGACTCACTTCAAGCAATCAAAATAGCAACATCAAATCATAAATTAAGAATTAAGAAAGAAAAGAAAAACTAATCTCCACCCTTTGCGTCCCTAGAAAAGTCTGGCTGAGGTATAGTCTTGGTGCGGCTGAGTTCTTGCCTTGCGGACCTAACACTGCCTTTCATGCTGTTATAGCTCCCACGAAAACGTAGAATTGAGTAGGGGGTGGATGGGGGGTAGGGTTCTTCTACAGCGAACAAAAGAGAGTTGGGGGTGCAGAGATGGGGCTTACATGTGGCAGTGGCAACATGACCCAAAGTCGCCGATTCCGCCGCCAACACGGTTAGGGCTACCAAGGACCCGCGAGAGAAGAGAGGGGAAAGGGTTGAGGCGAGCAAGCTATCATGGGAGAAAGAGAGATGGGGCGTCGTACATGTGGCAGTGGCGACATCACCCACCGCTGGATAGATAGGGTGCACCTCGCCATGAGAGCCATGACCGATCGATCCATTTGCTCCTATTTCTCTCGCAGCAACCATCCGCATCGGCCTCTCACCTCTTGCGCAGCACCGGATCCCCTTCTTTCTCTCGCAGGCGCAACGCCAGATCCCCTTCTCCTTTCTCTCGCAGGCGGAGCAACCGAGCAGTTTCTACATTTTATTTTAGGATGGTATAGTACATGCCCAGTAGGCCCAATTGAACATAAGAGGCCCAAAAACGCCACCGAAGCAGTGGCCCGAAAAGGCCAGCCCAGCCTGATGCGCGAGTTAGCCTGCACACGAGATTTAGGTGAGACTAACAACGAATCTGACGGCCAAAAACGACTAAAAGTGGCGATCCAACAAATAGAAATGATGATGGCCTGAGAGGGCTGGGAGGGTGCTCAGTTGTAATGTATCTAAATATCACATTGACTCGATAGTTGAAGAATAGGGCAAAGACCCGTTCCTTAATGTGGATCTTGAACATTTTTTCTGGTCGTGTTGAAGAATTCTTTTTTCCGTTTTAAGTTTTTTCCCTTTCGAAGATAATTCAGGATTTTAAAAAAGTTGTGGATTTGTGAAAACAATGTTCATGAATTCAACAAATGTGCATGGTTTGAAAAAAAATGTTTGTGAACTGATAAATACTCACGGTTAAAAAAAATGTTCATCTACTAAAAAAATATTCACAATATCAAGCAATGTACATGAATTTCCGAAAAATGAGCATCAATTTTTATTATTTTTCACAATAATAAAGATGTTCACAAAATTTGAAAATAGTTCACAAATTTAAAAAACTGTTCACAAAATTAAAACAATGTTCACGTAATCAAAAAGTATTCATGAACTAAAAAAATATTCTTCAAAAACCAAAAATGTTTCTGAATTTTAAAATTTGTTCCCAATTTAGAAAATGTCCGCCGGTTCACAAAAACTGTTCACATATTCCAAAAAAAGTACACAATTTCAAAAAATATCCATGAATTTGAACAAAATTCATGATTTTAGAAATGATAACGTATTTGCTAATATTCTTTATTTGATTTTTTTTGGAATTCCAAAAGATGTTCACAAATTTTAAAAACATTACATGGATTTCAAAAATGAACATGAATTTCCGTATATTGTTATCAATTTTTCTATTTTTCACAATATTCAATTTTATTTCAGGAATTTGACAACTGTTCCCAAATTTCAATCAATGGTCATTGACTCAAAAGTTATTCATGAACTAAATAAATGTTATTCGAAAACAAAAAACATTTCCCAATTCCTAAAATTGTTCCCAATTTTTTTAAATGTTCGCCGGTTCAAAAAATTGTTCACGTGTTCAAAAAATATTAAAATGTCAGAAAATGTCCGTGAATTAAAAAATGTTCGAAATTGTTAAAATATGTTCACCTTTTTAACAAATGTTCATGATTTCGGAAAAATGTTAATGTATTTACAGATTGTTAATGATTTGAAAAAATGTTCACGATTTCAGAATATGTTCACGAATTGAAAATGCGTTTTTAAATTTAAAACGAAAAAGGAAGAAACATGTGCCCCAAACACTAGCGATATCGTATGTCCCGGCTGATGTGAAATAGAAGGATGTAGCCAACTGGGACAGCCCAACCCGGACAAGTCCTCAACACGTTTTTCAATTTCAATCTTTTTTACATTTTTGCACTCTAATTTTTACTTTTTCATGTATTTCGAACTCTTCAGAATGTATCAATTATAAAATTAGCTTTATATACAAAAATTTTAAAATATGTGGATTGCGCATTAGAAAAATGTAAAACGGATATAGGGAATATTTCTAATGTAATTTTTCAAAATATGTTCTCGATGTATAGAAAAACATACAATGTCTATGTAAAAAGGTAGACATAAAAATAATATGTATTTGGAAAATATTAAATGTGTATTTAAAAATGTTCCTAATGTATAATGTGTTTGCAAAAAATAGACATAAAAAAATTGTAGTTTAAAAATGTTAAAGGTTTATAAAAAAATATGTATTATGTTTATGGAAAAAGGTAGACATAAAAAATATAAGGTTTCAAAAATGTAATTTCTATTACTCGTATTTTTGTGTTGTCTATACTATGATTATGTTTGATGAATAGGTCGAAGTTTTCCCGAAAAGTAAAACCTGACTACTGTGTCATAGGTAAATAAAAAAATAGATAAAATTTAAACGGAAATACTAAAAATGCGACGTCAGATTTTATGGCATGACAAATATGATGTTTTTCATGGCAATTTATGTTGGCACAATGATGGCAAATTTAGTTTGCAAAAACAACAATTTTTTGACAAAAAAATCTAAGACGGATTTGCCATGCTGGCCAACAAAACCTGCCATCCCGAAGAACATTTGCTATAAGAATCGTTCATTTTCCAATGGTTAAAAAATTGACGTCTGATTTGTAGTGGAGTACAATTTTAAAAGTATCTGAACTATCAAACATGACTATTTTAGCCAACAAAACATGCGTGTTTTTTTACTTGCCGCGAGCATGTTGTCGATGTTACCGCCCCAGAATTAGCTGAAGCACCGGCGCTACGGCGTGCAATGGCTCTCACCCGTGAGAAAGGATTTTCAAAGCCGTTTTCCAGTTAGACAGTTTGTCAATTATTCAGAGTACCAATTGCTTCGACGACTGATCGCTCGCCAGTGGGGCTCATCACTGCTGATATCAAGGAGTTGGCGTCGTTCTTCTCGTCTGTTCGCTTTAGTCATGTATAAATCGTTTGTCGATGTCGCGGCACATATTCTAGCTAGACCTTGTGAGTCCTCTAGTTGCTCTATTTTTCATGTAACCCCGGATTGTATCCGGGAGGCACTCACTTCTGATTATACTTGATCAATAAAGTGCAATATTATTTTCCTAGAAAAAAACGTATATGTGTTGACCCAAAAAGAACCGCCATAATAAAATTCTAGGGAAGAAAAACTAGTGTCCGACCAAGCAAGGAGACGTAGATATTTTCTTAAAAAAATACTTCTTCTGTCTCATAATATAAAAGCGTCTTTACATTACACTAGTCTATACCAATATAAAAAGACCCAAAGGGGCAGATCCAACTGATCTCAGCCATCAAACTAAGTCAATCCAACGACCTAAACTGCTTCAATGACGGGCGTTCAACATGTTTAAATTAATATCATACCAAATATTGCACTAATCACAGAATTAACACACAATTAATAGCATAACTAATATTCGCATGCAATTAATATATTATCTAAATATTAACGTGCGTTGTACGTGGGCTTTTACTAGTATAAAAAACGCTCTCATATTATGGACAGAGAGGGTAGAAAAGAAGTAAGGACACGTAGAAAGGCCCGACCCAGCGGAGGAGCGCTCCCACGCTTGTTGCCTTTTAAATGTTTTTGAATTGCACACAAACACCTTTTAAAGTTCATTATACTCGGGATATTTCCCCCCTTCCGATTCCGAGCGCGTCTCTGGATCTTTGTATTGTAGACGGGAAAGGTCTTGAAGGCGAAACGCAAGAGCCAAATTCACGGGAGAGACGGGCGGGTGCTCC
>NC_057809.1:581592273-581628899 GCF_018294505.1 Triticum aestivum | reverse complement strand
TTTCAATTCGATCTGGGGGTCGGTGCAGCCGCCAGCGTGAGATTAAGTACATTGGGGACGCCAAGGAGAAGATCCAAGTAAGTCCAGGCCGTGATTTGACCGAGGAATCCTTGCGGGATGGGGAGGAAATTGCCCCCTTTTGCTCCGGCGGCGACAAGGAAGCGAAAAGGTTCCGCCTTGGCCCCGCTCGCCGCGTGCAAGCACAGTGCGCCGGCGCGGCAAATCGGTGGCTGGGCGTCCCTGCCCACCGACATAGTGGGCCTCATCACCTGCCGGCTCCTGGCCGGCGACGGCGATGTGGTCGATTACATCTGCTTCCGCGCCGTCTGCTTCAGCTGGCGCGCCTGCACGCCCGCTCCCCGCGACCCCAATCTGCGGGATCCGCGCCTCCGCCCGCGCGGCTGGGTCGCGCTCTGTGACGGGGACGCCGTCCGCCCGGACGACGCCTGCGAGATCGTCTTCTTCCACACGCGCACCGCCAGGCGCCTCCGCGTCCCCTTGCCGGAGCTCCGGCGGCACAGAATCATCGGCTTCACCGACGGTCTCGTCATCCTCATGCACAAGACCACCACCGCGGTCCGCGTGCTGCACCCGTTCACGCGCGACGTGGTCGACTTCCAGCCCCTCGCTACTCTGTACCACCAGGTGGTCAGGCACAAGGGGTCCCTGCTTGACATGAACGCCGCGGTGTGCAGCAGCGCGGCGTCCTCCGCAGACTCCATTGCCGTGGTGGTCTGGTTCCCCTACACGGACGTGGTGCTTGCGGCCGACCCGGGCTCAGATTGGGAGGTCCTCCACAGAGGATTCTATGTTTGGTGCGCCTTGCCCTTCCAAGGAAGGCTCTATGCCACCCTGTGTTGTTCGAGTGAGATTGTGCAGCTATACCCTCCGAGACGAAACGGACCGCAAGAGAACTCTCTGGTGGTGATTGCTCGCGCTCCACATTCTGCTGACCGCGAAGTCTGTAATTTTACCTCGTGGAGTCTGGAGGAAGGATGCTGCTCGCCGTCCGGCAGCCAGCTCCTTATGCAAATGGGGCAGAATGGAATGCGATTGACTGGTCGCGACAATTGGTCTGCAGGCTCTATGTAGTGGATCTGAACGGCGGCCAACGCCGTAAGCTCATCCAGGTGAAGAACATAGGTGACACCGCGCTGTTTCTCAGCCGCGACCGATGCCTGTCAGTCTCAGCCAGGGACCTCCCTTCCTTGAGCAGCAACTCCATTTACCTCAGTCTACCATCGGACCCCATTGTGGTGCATTCGCTGGGCACTGGTTTGTCCGAGCGATTGGCAGACTCCTGCCAGATACACGACAGGACAGAGAGGATCCGCCCCTCTGTGCATCCCTTCACCATTGTTGATCATCTTATCACGTACTGCAATCCTCGCGTGTGGTATGTTTTCCTTCCAATAGTTACCTTGCCTCCCCCGCACAGTTGCACCCGATCAGTATCTACTGCATTGAATATATGATTAATTCTAGTGTCATTCTCTTCCTGAATGTATGTAGGAGTAAAGGGCTCATGTTCCACGAGTACCACTATATACCTCAATCTTTCGAGGAATTGATCAAGAAAATAAGGGCACAAGAGAGGGAACTGCGGATTCCACGCGCTGTGCATTCGTGCTGAAGGAACAAACGCCATGTTTCACATTACTCACTGAATTACAAAGGTGCAAATAATGCCAGTAGACACTAGGCACAGCTTCTTACAACTGTGTCAGTTGGAGTTTTTGAGTCACACAACTTCTAACCTGGCACACTGTTTGTTGATCTGATTTTAATCATTTTATTGTGTTGTTGCATACTCCCTCCGTCCGAAAATACTTGTCATCAAAATGAATAAAAAGGGATGTATCTAGAACTAAAATATATCTAGATACATCTCCTTTTATTCATTTTGATGGCAAGTATTTCCGGACGGAGGGAGTATTTGACATGACTGATGCAATTTGCAGTTAGTAGATTCCTACCAAGCTTAAGAGCAGTAGTTATATTACCAGCAATGTGATCTTATTTTAACATGGTACATCTACATATGAGTAAACCATTATCTGTCACGTGTGCATCAATTGTTTATAGCAGTAGTTATTACCAGCAATGATCTTAGTCACTATATATCGAGGGTACGCAAATTGCGTACCTTAGCTTTATAGAAGGAGAGCAATGAGACTTACAACAACGTCAACCATTCGTTGCGAAGAACGAAGGTGACCAACTCCACACCCGGTGCGTATCTTAGTCACTATATAAGTGTATAAGTGAACCAATCTCATTATCCTTTTTGTGAACGTCACTTGTCTATAGGTTTGGGAAACATATGGAGATGAAGAGTGGGAACATGAAGATATTTATTTACGAGGGATGGTTGCAACATGCTGAACTTGTTAAACTTATCAATTTGTCCAAATTTAAGATTATATCGGAATGGAAAATCCAACCACAGTTTGTCACATCATGCTATTTTCGAGGTGTATTTTCTCATGAAGGATGTTTATGTTGGTATATGTTTCAGTTGTCCGCTAAATGAGAACAGCGCTGAAACTTTGTGTCTATTTTTAAACTTTGAGAAAGTTTGCCCTTGTGACCTTCTTTTCTTGGAATATTGGGGATTTTTACCCCCGGTTTCATTGAAATCAACATAGAGAACAGAGTCAGAGCCCACACAGTGTATGAGGCCAGGTGAAGAAACAAAAGCAAGAAGAAATGCGCTTATGACTTTGTGACTTCATGGCCCCATTTCGATGCATAACCCTCCTTGATAATTCTCTAAGTTGGCGGGCGTACTTGCGTGAAAGCAACAGTAGGACATAAGTTCCATTATCATTTTAATTTTGTGCGTTCATCCGCCATCGACACTATGCTTATTTTGTGTGTTAAGCCTGAAATGACTTCAGGTTTTATCGATTTATTGCGTGATGATTTTTTATTTGATAAAAGATCGTGCTTGTGCTATGAAATGATCAGTGAATGATTCTGTGTTGTTTCTCGGGTGACAGCACCCAGGGTGCTAAACTACCACAAGTGGCACTAGCATATTAGTGATGCTTTGTTGTTGGAAATGAAAATACTCTTATGATCAGATAAATTTCAGTGAATCCTTTTTTTTTGTGTGTGAATCTGGTGGTTAGACAAGCGCGCAGGAATGAAATTTAGTGAATCTTCGCCATAGTTCTTGGAAAAAGGCTTTCTGCTCCATGGCAAATATATTCTCAATTTTCAAGTTGTTGTATGAAATTGTTCCCGCAATGCAAGTTGGTGTACTGTAGGTGTATTTAACTCGAAAAATAATGTGAAAGAATCTATAGAGCAAAACATCGCGTTTTCTCTAGTGTCGGTAGCACTTTTCATGCGTTAATAAAAAACCCAAGTGAATTGTAAAAAAACACCACATTTCAAGTTTAATTTTGGATTTGCTACTACATTTCTTGTGCGCCTTAAAAATCTACTCCCTCTGTAGGAAAAATATAAGTAGTGATCTAATGTCGTTATATTTCTTTATGTATATAGAGGGAGTACTAATTTTTTTAATAAACACTGATGATTGATTTAGGGCGAATTAATACAATTTCTGACATGCCGGACCTGCTGGTCAGGTCCACACGGCACAAAATGGTCAGTACAAACGGATTGACACTTAAGTTAAAGGAGGGCCCACCTGTCAGGGTCCCAACCACACCTCTCGTCCACCTCCTCCCCAGCCGAGCGTTGCCGCGCCCTCTCGTCCACCTCTCCGCCGCGGCAGCCGTGGACGTCAGCAAAAAAGGCCACCGCGGCGGACCTCATGGACGTCAGCCTGACGCTGCCGCGCCTGTTCCTGCAGCTATAGAGGCCCACGCAAGGGGAGCAAGACGAGGTGCTCACCGCCACCGCAGTCTGCGCCAAGCGCGGAGGCTCGGCCACCCTCGCGACCCACAAATCCATCGTCGCCACGGACCCCGAAGGCGGCGGGTGTCGCGTCCATGGACGGAGACACGCACGGGAGCGCCTGCATGCTCGAGCTCCATCGCCTTGAGCACTCGCAGATGCGTCCATGGAGTTGATGGGAGGGAGAGAGGAGAAGGCCGCGCCGTGCGTGTCTTGGCCTGCGGGCTCGAGCAGAAGGGAGGGACAGAGAGGAGGAGGCCACGCATGGCTTGGCCTGCGGGGTCGACGTGCCTGGGAACACTGTTGGGAAATAAGCGACGGCGGGAATGTCCAGTGCGTGTGTGTGCGGCGCCGAGCGTGTCGGGCGCTGGTACGGGCCGTGCGTGTGTGTCTGCGCATAGTTTGACTAGTGTGTGGGAATAGTCCGACTAGTGTATGGGCAGTGTGCGTGCGTGTGTGTGCGTAGGACTAGGTCTAGGCAGTTAGTGGATGCCGGGGTGAGCGTGGAGATCGTTGTGGGCTCGCTGCGAGCCGTGCGTGTATGTGCGCGTGCGCGTGGTGGCCGCGACCAGAGCGGACCGATCGGGTGCCCAGCACCGACCCAGGTATAAAAACCCTGAGATGATCGTTGTAATTGTTGTGGGTTGAGTTTGTGCTCAACGAAAAATTGTCGTTGTTGCGACGGGCGTTTGTGCACCGGAAAACCACATGTCCACTGTTTCCTATCCTTCTCCTTTCTCTGATCATTCGAGCGAGAGTACAGAGAGACAGAGAGAGCTCCGACGAGAGGGAGAGCTAGGGCTAGACATCAACGAACACCGACGGCTGCTAGTTCATCATGGAGGTCGTGGCGGAGCCATTGGCCTGAGGTGAAGAAGAGGAGTGTCGCTGTGCGATTTGGGTGGCAAGGACATGCTCAAACGTCCGTGCAGTGCTCACGGTGGCGCGGCGGTGGATGAAGGGGAGCAATCATGATGGGCAGTGGAGTAGGAGATGGTTCTGTTGACGCTAGATTTTTGTATGGCCAAAAACTCAATTAAGATGGCATTGGATGAAAAACGTTTCAACAACAAAGTTCTTCGTCTCGTCGAAACGAATAATTTTAATATAAAAGCCTTTAATCCAAGATCGCATGCAAAAACTGCGTGCTGCTGTGCTGTAGTGGATGGCCGGATCATCCAGCAGGAGGCTGAACGAGCGACCCAGGCAACAGCAGGTGTACCACGAAGCCGGATCCGAGCAAGAATATATAAAGTCAGTTTGAGCGTTAACGGTAAGTACCGGTATATCCTGGGCCGCACGCTCTCGTGTTTTTCCTGGCCCACCTCGCTATAGTCCGGCCTAGTTTCTGGTATTCTTTTTTACCCTGTCAGTTTGATGGGCTCATAGTACTACTTTTGTCAGTGTAGTGTGCATGCGACATCACTTCTCTCTCTCCCAAACAAATCCATAGACTTTCATTTATCTTAGATAATTTAAATCACTCATATCTTCTAAACTATAAACTCGTTTTTGAAATTGTTTATATATTTGGATTTCTGGCACAAAGACCTTTAGAACAAGATCAATTTTGGATACATTTTGACTAGTTTGAAAAAAGTGAAATATGTTATTCTGAAATGTCAATTTGTGAAATTTCGGAACAAGTCAGTGGAAAGTGAAATGTAATATCAACATGTGAAATTAATTTTTTAGAAATGTGTAACAGTTCATTTCAAAAGAGTGAAATTTGTTCTTGCAAAAATGTGCAATTGAATATCCGTTATTTTTGTGAAACTAGCTAGTGAAAAGTGAAATGTAATTTCAACATGTGAAACTAATTATTTGGTAGAGTGTAATAGTTTATTTCAAAAGAGTGAAATATGTTATTCCAAAAATTTGTAATTGAAATAAATGTGATTGTTGTGAAACGAGTCAGCGCAAAGTGAAATGTAATGTCAGCACGTGAAACTAATTTTTTTTCAAATGTGTAACGGTTTATTTCAAAAGAGTGAAATATGTTTTTTTTACAAAAAAGTGCAATTGAAATAGATGTGATTTTTGTGAAACAAACCAGTGAAAAGTGAAATGTAATGTCAACATGTGAAACTGATTATTTGGAAATGGGTAATAGTTATTTCAGAGTTAAATATGTTATTCAGAAATGTGCAATTCAAATAGATGTGATTTTTGTGAAATATGTTATTCATAAATGTGCAATTCAAATAGATGTGATTTTTGTGAAATATGTTATTCAAAGGAGTGAAACTGATTAAAATCATTTTATTCAAAAGATTTCAAGAGAGTGAAATATGGTTCATGAATTTTAAACTCGTTTGAAAAGTATCAGAAATCGGTCTTGTTCTGAAGGTCTTTGCGACACAACTTCAAATATATAAAAAGTTTTGAAATCGGAATATTGGTTCAAAACATATGAGCAATTCAAAATGATATGAAAACAATTAATTGGATATATTTAGTTGGACATGCAATGGTCTGTGCATGCAGTACGCTTCTATCCTCTCTCACTCTCACCTGACAAAAGCTGTTGTTGTGGACCCTCTTCTTTCTTATTGCAGTGTATTCCCTAAACAAAATAGCTTGCTTTTTATGCGCTTGGAATGGCAGCCGGTGGTGCACAGTGTACTTAGAGCATCTCCAGCCGCGCCCCCAACAGGCCTTTCTCAGCTGATTTTTCCGCGCCGGTGCTTAAAAATCGGCCCAGTCGAATCCCCAGAAACCCGTTTTTCGCCGGTTTGGACTGAAACTGGCGCCGGCGGACCCAGGCCGAACCCGGCGCGCTGGGGAGCGCCCGAGGGCGCAGGGGCGAGCGGTTTTGGCGCGAAAAAGCCGCGGGCCAGCCGCGTCAGCGACACGACGCCCCGTCTTCCCCTAGAACGCCTCGGTTTCCTGCGGGGAATCAATGGCAAGGCTGTCGCCGGTCAGCCTTGCCATTGATTCCTCATGGGCGGCGCGTCACGGGCGGCGCGGCGACGCCTTCCCTCCCGCCACGCCTACACACGGCGCGGGCTATAAAACCCGCGGGCCCCCTCGCCGATGGCCACACCAGCCCGAGCACAAACCAGCCGCCGCCGAGCTCTGCTCTCTCCCGTCCGCGCCGATGATCTCTACCTATCTCCCGTCCGCGCCTTCCCTTCCCTCTCCGGCGATGGCCGAATGCTTCCCCGGCGACGCCGCGGCGGCCAATGGCTTCGGCCGCCGTTCGCTCTAGGAATGGGAGGCGTGACTCCTGTTCCAGGCCAACATCCCGGCGCCGCCGGACATGCGCGCTGGGCTGACGGGGTGGAGGCTCAGCAACGGGGGCGTCCCCATCCCCCCGGTGCTCGACGTCAACGCTCGCCCCGGCATCTTCGCCGCTGAGGTTGACCGCGTGCGTTCGTCCCTGACTGACGAGCAGCGCGCCCTCCACCAGTACGCCGCCGACAACCATGCGGCATGGGCAGACTACTTCCAGCCCCGGCAAGCGCAGCGGCTGGCGACCATGAACAGGGTGCTGGTGTCGGGCGGCATCAAGAACAACGACGGCCGCCGCGTTTGGTGGGGCGTCCCCGGACGCACACTCCACGAGGTGTTGACGCACCTCGAGGGTGGCAATGACACGCCACTGGCATACCTTGCCGCGGCGGCCGCGGCCGCCCCGCCCCCACGCCGAGGCGCCAGGGCATGGGCGCCCAGGAGGTTCGGCTCGTCGTCCTCCTCCTCCTCTCAGTCGTCCTCCCGCTTCTCCTCCCACTCTTCCGGCTCGCCGGTGCTGTTCGGCGACAAGGCCGAGCCCGCCGCGAAGACGCCGCTTGACCGGCTCACCCGCAGCACCGACATCGTCATCAAAGATGGAGCCGGGGCTCGCCGCCGTCAAGCCAGAGCTGGGGTTCCCCGTCATGAAGACGGAGCCCGGGCTCGCTGGCGGCGTCAAGGAGGAGGTGCTCGACGATGTGGCGGCCCTCAAATGGGCACGTGATGACTGGGCGTGCACAGAGCTGCAGCGCCAGCGCCTCGCCCTCGAGCGCTTCGAAGCTCAGCGCCGTGGCCGGGACGAGGGAGGCATGGTCGTCGTCGACGACAGCGATGACGACGACGTGCCGCCGCCACTGGTCCGCCATGGAGACGCCGGGCAGGGGTCCAGCAGGGGCAGCTGCGCCATCAAGAAGGAGGCCGACGACGAGGAGGAGGAGGAAGACGACGGCGATGTAGGCGACTTCACCGTGCTGAGCGACTTCTTCGCCCTGTAGTTAGTTTTTTTAATAACTTATGTAACGCGGAACATGTCCAATATTTATATCAAGTTTGCCGAATTTAGCCGAACTTTGCCGAATTTATTTTTTTAATTAAAAACCCGCGTCTGGGGGCGACCCTGGGGCGAGCGGCTGGGAACCCGCTCGCCCCCGCGCAATTTTAGCGCCGGCTCGCCCCCAGGGGGCGCATAAAATCGCCGCGTGAGGGGCCAACGGCTGGAGATGCTCTTAACTTCATGCTGGGTTGGCAGAAGGGACTCATTACTAGAGCTGGGCGGCTGGTTCTTGTTCACGATGTGGTCATGGCGCGGCCGACCCACCACTTAATCATCGTGGACGCCCCAAAATGGGCAATTGAGCAAGTCAATAAGCGATGTCGTGCATTCTTTTGGGAAGGATCTCAGGAGATACATGGAGGGAAGTGCTTGGTTGCTTGACAGAGAGTGTGCCGACCCAAGGAGCTTGGTGGACTCGGGCTGCTGGACCTAAAACGTCAGGGCTTGGCCTTAAGATTGCGGTGGGAGTGCTTGCGGCGCACTGACAGGAGTCGCCCATGGCTTGGACTTCAAGCTGCCTTCGACAGTTTAGTTCACTAGAGAGTTGGATATGGGACCAAGGCGCTCTTCTAGAAAGATAGATGGATGGGAGGAGTGTCGGCCAAGGAGATCGCGCCGGAAGTATGGTGTGCAGTTCGTACGCAGACTGCCAACAGAAGAAAAATGAAGGAGGGGTTGCTCAACCACCGATGGACGTATGATATCTAGGGAGACCTCTCCACCGAAAGATTGGTGCAATTTATTAGACTCTGGGAGCATGTGCTGGCTGCTCGATTGGACCCCAGCTTGCAGGACGAGACATTCTGGCCATGGAATGCAAAACAAGTTTACACCTCGGCCTCAACCTATCGAATGTTTTTCAAGGGTGCAATCAGTGTTACCTTTGCAAAGTGGGCCTGGAAATGTTGGGCGCCGCTTATAAGTATACCTGGCCATTCCTCGGGTCGGGCCGGGCTTCGGGTCGGGCCAACCAAAGCCCGACGCAAAAAACCGAGGCCCGAGCCTGGCCCGGCCCGGCCGTCGGGCCTAAAAATCGGGCCCGAGCCCGGCCCATCACACTAAAAGCCCGTCGGGCCTCGGGCTACGGGCCGGGCCTCTTCCTTAAATAGCGAAATTGGACGGGCCCGGGCCCGGCCCGGCCTGGGCTTCGGGCTCAAAACCTAGGCCTGAGCCCGGCCCATGGACAAGGTCGGGCCGGGCTGGGTTGGGCTTTTTCGGGCAGGGTCGGGTCGGGCCGACCGGGCCGGGCTGCCCATGGCCAGGTATGCTTACAAGCAAGATCTTCCTGTGGCTGGCAATCCAATTCAGGATATGGACCTCCGATCGACGTCTCAGACATGGGATCCAAGACGCCACCTCCTCCTGCTACTTTTGTGATCAGGATGAAGATACAGTCGACCACCTCCTTGTCCAGTGTGTCATCTCACGACAAGTATGGCACATGGCGTTGTCCAGGACGAGACTTGGACCTAGCTTAACTCCTACGGGCTACAGCTGACGAAAAATTGGAGCAATGGTGGGGAAATGCCCGACAGAGGATTGCCAAGGAGAACCGGAAAGCTTTTGACTCATTTGTGATATTAGTCTGTTGGCACCTTTGGAAACAAAGAAACGATCAAGTATTCCGCCCGGCAGGCACCCCGTCTTTGGTTGTGGAACTAGTCAACAAGATTCTTGATGAGCTTCGCATGTGGGCGATAGCTGGAGGGAGAGGAGTTAGTGATCTTTTGTGAGGAGTTAGCTTAGTGTGTGGAGTTGGAGTATGTGTGGCCTCAGCCGACTTGTGGTTGATGGCAACACCTAAACTCTCTTGTATATTATTTTCTCCTCTTCTATAAAGCTAAGGTACGCAATTTGCGTACCCTCGAAAGAAAATACTCCCCCATTTCACAATGTAGTACGTCCATGCTTTCCGAGATTCAAGTTTGACCATAAATTCAACTAACGAGACCGACAACGGTGGGAACAAAAATTATATCATTGAATTCATATCGAAAATATGAATTCAATAGTATAACTTTTGCTCCTGCTGCATTCGGTCTCATTGGTTAAATTTACGGTCAAACTTAAATCTCGGAAAGCGCGGGCACACTACATTGTGGAATTGAGGGAGTACGAAACAGAGTGTCGCACTAATCTCAGAATAGCAATGAGCCGTTGCGGATGTGCCGGTACCTAGTGTTACCATGCATTTTTTGACTTTAGCGACCCAGGCAACAACAGGTTTACCACGAAGCCGGGTGATCTGGGAGGAGTCCCGAATGATCCAAGCAGAAGCCGGATGATCCGAGCAAGAGTCCGGACGTCCGGAAAACTTTTCTTGCTGCAGACTTTAGAAAACAGCCTGAAAATCCCTCAACATAGCCCCAGATCAAAAAGTGTTCAACAAAGTTATGTGTCTCGTCGAAACGGTTGATTTTCGTATAAAAATCATCTTAATTCAAGGTAGTATGTAAAAGTTACAACCAGGTCAATGTGTTGCTGTCAGAAATTTGGGCTTGGCCGGATCATCCGGACCTCCAGTCAGACATCCGAGCCGGAGGTCGTGAACATTCCGTGTTTGGTTAGTGTTTGACGTTTCGGACGGCAAGCCAAGTCCTTTTCTTGTATGGGAATACCGTCCGCCTCTTATATAGGCAGCAGGTGACGGCCGATTGAACAACATCACACAATCGCAAAACCCATCTACTTTTTACCCTAGTTTTACATTCCCCTTGTTCTATCTCTCTCGTTCTTCGTTCGTTCTTCGTATTGAAGGGAAGTGGTCCTCAAGGCTCTAGGGCAGGCAAACAGACGGGGCTGGAGAGCGCCTAGGCGAAACTAGAGAAGGCGAAGCTTCAGTTCTCGGGGCTCATGACCGGATAAGGGGATCAGGCGTCGGCGATCATAGATTAGGTGCATTAATTATACCTCCAGAGCCGGACGAGCACCTCTTATGTAAATGTAATGAAATCTATTATGTTTATATGAAATCTGTCATGTTTATATGAAATTTGGCCATGTTTGAACGAATTTCGTCCGCTTAGTTCACACTGTTGTCCAAATGTATGCGGGCAACGTTGAAGAACGGCCTCCTGCATCCATGTTTGCGAACTGGTTCCCCCTGTCTGTGGACGGATGTAGGAGGAAATTTGTGGGTTGCCGTTGGTGATGCCCTTAGAGCATCTCTAGTAGATCCCGCAAACCGGGTCATCCGGCAAAACAACCGCCGGTTTGCGGGACCGAGGTCGTTTTGTCCACCCAAATAGATAGATCCCGTGAATTCACCCGTTCCCAATTTTTTTGTGGGATTCCGAGCCCACGAGCTCATTTCCTTCATATCTGCGGGATTTCGCTAGTTTTTGCCGGCTTCCGTTTCCTTTGTCGTGAACTCATTTCCGCTCGCTTCTGTTCGCGTGTCCACCCCCCGCCGCCATTGCGGCACGAATCCCCGCCCGTTCTTGCTGCCCCACGCCATCCAAAAGCTTCGCCACCCCGAGCCGCATCCATTCCACCAAGTTTCAGCGCATGAGGTGCCCATTTGTGTCTAGGGGCTCGCGGCCGCCGCCAGCGACATGGATCCGCCCCGGAGCTTGGTGCACGACCTTGTAGCAGGCGTATCCTGTTGTCTCTGGCGCCGGTGAGCCTAGGAAACGATAGGGCTCACCCGCGCGCGACGGAGGAAGGCGGTGGCGCGGCTTTGCTTCCGCCGGCGTGGAGAAGAAAGGGGCGGCGCGACTTTGCTTCGGGGGTCGGCTTCGGGCGAGGTATGTCCAACACCCGTGGACTTGTTTTTGATTTGGCTCTCTTGAGGTTCGGGTGAAATTCACGGGCATTCGTGTGCATTCTGTAGATGGATTTGGGTTCGTCCTCGTCCTTTTCGTCTGACAATTCAGACATAGAAGAGATGATCCTCAATGACGATGTGGACAACCTAGTGTTGTTGCATCTTGTGGAGGAATTTGAGGCGGTCCCAAAGAAAAAGCGGTGCGGATCCATGGTCGTCCAGCTATGCATTCCCTGCAATCGAGCCGTCGGCGACAAAATGCTCATGGAGAACTACTTCACCGAGGTACCGACATATCCGGCTCACCTCTTTCATAGGCGATATCGAATGCGTAGGTCTCTTCGTGCGCATCGTTGAAGCTTGAGAGCAAAATTGTTGTTTCTTCACGCGGTAGGAATGTCGTCGGTTTGATTGGAGTGATTGTATATGGTGTTCCTGCCGACTACGCGGATGAATATCTTCGCATTGAAGAAGGTACCATCATCAAATGCGTCCGTGTCTTTGCCAAGACAATGATCCGGGTTTTTGGCCCGGAGTACGCTCGTGCTCCAAACGAAGAAGACACAAAGAAGCTCATGGCAATGAACGAAGAAAGGGATGGCCAAGCAATGCTAGGTAGTATTGATTGCATGCATTAGAGGTGGATGAACTGCCCATTGGCTTGGGCAGGGCAATATATTGGTCACAAACGAAAACCCACCATTGTGCTTCAAGCCGTGGCTTCATATGATTTATGGATTTGGCATTGTTTCTTTTGTTTGACGGGGTCTCCCAATGATATTAATGTCCTGCAATGGTCTCATCTATTGCTCAGCTAGCTAGTGGCAAAGCTCTGGCTTGCAACTATACTGTCAATGGCTATGAGTATAACATGGGGTATTATCTTGCGGGTAGTATTTATCCTTCCTGGTCAACATTTGTGAAAACCATCAGTGAACCCAAAATCAAGAAACATTTTTTTCGAAGCACAAGAAGCTTGCCAGGATATGGAGAAGGCATTTGATGTCTTGCAAGCCCAGTTTGCCATTTTTCAAAGTCCTGCTCATTTCCGGGATAAAAAATCCCTCAGAAACATCATGACTGCTTGTGTAATTATACACAACATGATCGTCGAGGATGAGAGAGATTTGGACTTGGAGTACAATTATAACAATGTTGGTAGCCGTGTGAAGCCTGCCAGGGACGCAGATGAGATCACCGCATTTCTTGAGCCTGCCGGAAGATCGAGAACCGTGATTCACACAACCAATTCAAGCATGATATTATTGAGCATCGTTGGCAACTCTACGGGGAAGATAGATTCCCGTTTTTATTAATATGTATTTGTGTGTGATTTGGACAATTTGGTGTTGCAATAATTATTCGAATTTGAATATTTGTTGTAATAAAAATGATTGTTGTATCGTGAATTGCTTTTCGGACCATTTATATTCATGTGTTTAATACCCAAACTCCTATTTCCGGGGATGTTTTCGTTCTCATGTTTCACCACTTGTATGAAAATGACGCCTAGGTAACTTGGTACATGGCGTGTATTATTTTGGTAGATGAATGTGTATGAATGCGTGGTGTGCCCTGGTTTTGTTTTGAAATTTTTTGAACGTGCGTGCGGGATGCATTGGTTCATTTATCATTTTTTCTTACCGCGTTGACCAGTACATCCGATGGAACTTGTGCACTGACACATTCCTCCTGCTTCTTTTTTTTGATAATCACTTCCCCACTTTATTAAATAAAACTAGGAAGTTCATCAGACACAATACTCAAAATACAATCTGGAGGAGAAATCTCCCACGAAACCGAAACGCTATTATAAAAACCGAACCGGGCGATCTCATGAGCCGCTTTATTCGCCTCCCTCCGCACCCATGTAGCTTTGAATTCCCCCAAATGTGTAGCCATCCCCTTGATCTCTTCCACTATGATGCCCACCGCCGACAGATTTTGATCTTTCTCGTTCAGCATCCGGGCCACATTCAGACAGTCGGTCTCCAGGTGGAGTTTGGGCACACCTCTTTGTAGAGCTAGTGCCACCGCCCTCCTGCATGCCCGCAACTCGGCCATTTCTGCCGTTGTGATGTCCGGAAAGAAAACAGCGTCCGCACCTCTAAAAGCTCCCGCTTCATCTCTGAACACTACTCCAGTGCCTCCTCCCTGCCCCGTCCGTGACATAGCTCCATCAACATTGGCCTTGAGCCAGCCCGATGCCGGTGGTTCCCATCTTGCTCGTCGGGTTGGTGCATTCAAGCTTTCTGGTCGCCGCCGCACTTTATTCCATTCATCCATGAGCGCTGCTACTCTTCTCGCCACCATCTTGGCCTCTTCTATTCGTTTTCCATCTCGGGTGTCATTTCTTGCCAGCCATATAGCATATAACCCTTGGACCATCATTGACTTGTCATCCTCCGAAGCATCGGACATCCACTGAAGCATCCATGATGCGACCGAACTCTGAGTGCACATCGAACTAGGTGGGTTCGCCACCCTCGCACCCAATATCGAGTTCAGCTCCTTCCAGAAAAGCATGGAATGATAGCAGCCCCAAAATCTGTGATACATAGTTTCTTCACGTCCACACGCTGGGCAAAACACGCCGGGCTTGATCCTTCTGCGAAGAAGTTCAGATCCCACCGCCAAGACGTTCTTGATCAGCCGCCAGACGTGTATCAGCACCTTCCCCGGCGCGTTAGTACCCCACAGCGCTAGCCAGCTCCAGTGGTTCACCGCCGTAGATGACGAGCCTGGCTGTCCAGTTCTCGCCCTCTTCTTCTCCATGCATAAGTAATACGCTGACTTTACTGAGAATTTCCCATCCTTCGTAAAGTTCCAAGCTAAGAAGTCATCTGTACCCAGGCCACCCACACAAATCTGAAGTATATCCTGAACATCATCTTCTGTAAACATTCCTCCTGCTTCGTTGCTTCTCTGCCCTTATATTGGTTATCGGGCCGTGTTCCAGCCGCTCTTGGGCTAATCGATACGTCGCTGTCTGCTCCTGCCGCTGTTGGCCCAAACATTGTCTGGCTTCCTCTCTTATCTCCGCATGTCCAACCATCATTGAATCAGGATTGTTCGAGCGTCTACAGGATGTAATGCACCACCACCGCATGCGCCTATAAAAGGATCCCTCCTTCGCCTTTGAACCTCACGCTGCGGCACCGGAACCAGAACTCCTCCTACTCGCCCCTGCCCGCCGTGAATACCGCCTTCTTCTTCCACAACGTCGACCTCGCCACCGCCTGCTTCGAGAAGGCCACACCGCTGGTCTCCGCCACCACCACGGAAGAGGAGTGGCGTGTCTTGCTCCAGCCAAACCTTGCGCGTGCGAGGAAGAGCCGATCCAAGCGCACACGGAGGCCTGGGGGGCGCAAGATCTGCTGATGGGGTCTTGGCTAATGGTATCGACATCGTCCGATAGGATCATCCATGAGCGCCTCCCGTCGAGGGATATGGCGTCCCTGGCTGGCGTCGGCCCGCCGTCACGGTGGCAGACTGTGCTTGGTGCAGGTGGTGCCGTCGTGCCGGTTGTGTCGTCGAGCCGGGCGCAGCAAAAAGCGGCAACGATGTCGCAGTGCTTGGCGGCGTTGAGGGCCAGGTAGCAGGCGAGCAGCTCCTTGAGGCCCTACGATGACGCCCGATCGTACGTCGTCCTTCGCCGCGATTATCTCCGCCATACTCTCCACTTCTCCAGGAAGTCCGCTTCCGGGTCCACCCACTCCTTCATTATCACGAGGCTCTCCTGCAGCCAGCGCCGCCGCCTCGCGCCTCGCCTCTGTAGCATGGCCACAGTGGTCTCTAATGGAGGCTGCGCGTCCACTAGCCTCCTCCTCTTCAGCTTGGCGCTCAGCTTCACGAGTTGTCGCCCCCGCCGCCGTGCCCTGGCCGTCGGCAACTCGCTGCCGTTGTCCCAGGCCTCCTCATCTCCGTTGACCTTCTTTGCGGTGCTGGCGGGCCTGGTGAGGATCGGCCATAGCTTCAGCTCCGGCATCGCCCTGAGCCCGTCGAACCGGTCGTCCGCGGCCGACGGTGACTATGTCGAAGACGTTGTCGATCGGCTACGGGCTGCACAAAAACCGGGTGTCTCTATGGCCGGCACTTGCGTATCCCCTTGGCGGGGCAACAACCTCTGCGACAACGACAATGGCATCACCCACTACAAAAAAATTCACTTCCGTGATGATACGTGTTTGTCACAGTAGGTCGCGTTTTTTGTCATGCATGTACATCCATGACGATTTTATGACAGAATCAAGATAGTCATACCTGTGCTGTCGTAGAAGTGTTCCATGACATTACCAAAATTATCATCACGGAAGTGTCCACTTCCATGACGATAAATCGCGCGTCACAGAAGTGCTTTCGTCAAGGGTGACCGACACGTGGCATCCACCGTAACGGAACGCCGTTAAGCTACCAGGTCGGGTTTTGGATCCGATAACCCGTTAACAGCCCCGACCAATGGGAAATTTCCACGTGTAAAATTCTTATTGGCCGGACGAAACACGTGTCAGCTCGTCAGTGGGTCAGATAGGCGCCTATGATATGTCGACACGTGCCACGGCCCACCACTGGCCCATTTAGCTTACAAAGCCGGCCCATTTGACTTGGTCAAAAGTTAACGGGCTAGCCCATGGAAAGCCTGTTAACGGTCTCTTTGCAAATAGCCTATTTTACGGTCTGTTAACTCACGGCCCTTTAGGCCCTAAAGGAAATCAGCCCAACAACGTCATGTGGGCCGTCGAATATAACACCAGCCCATTTCATTTTCGGCCCATGTATGGCCCACGGCGTCTTTCGGCCCATATGAGGCGTTCGTATCTTTCGGCCCTTTACAGGCCCATGGTGACTCTAGCCCATAATGAACAGTAATTTTCTTTATACCCGTTAACGGCCCGTGATTTACATGGGCTGTTTCCAGCCCATGTTAGCTTTCGGCCTATTAACGGCCCATACGTTCTTGGGCTCCTTTTCGGCCCTCGATTACTTCCGGCCCGTTACTGGCCTGTTCCCCTAATGGCCAAATTCGGCCCATTGCAAGAGTCGGCCCGTTACTGGCATGTTCCCCTAATGGGCCAAATTCGGCCCATGGCAAGAGTCGACCCGTTACTAGCCTGTTACCCTAATGGGCCAAATTCGGCCCATGGCAAGAGTCGGCCCATTTCTGGCCTGTTAACCCGTTGCGCCGTTTCCAGCCCGTCCTATATTCTGGCCCATTAACGGCCCGTTATGCCTGTGACAGAATTAAGCCTTTGCTGTCCTACGGCCTGTTACCGTGCTGGGCCGATACCAATTACGCCCGATTACGACCCATGTAGACCCATTTATCTGATGGCCCGAGGCCCACCGATTACAGGCCCGTTTATCAACGGCCCGTAGGAGACCCATGGATCCTACGGCCCGTATATGGCCCATGGTAGTTGCAGCCACTAGCAAACCAGGGAAAAAGAAGACTAGGAAATAAATAAGGCCGAAACTAATGCTTGGCTATTAAGGCGATTGCACAGATTACATCCACTCGGCATCAAAGATCGCCACCAGTGCAAATATAGGGAACACCCTACACTATACAAAAATGGCTTGCTGTTTTCTTCAGCCGGTGGCTGCACGTTAAGAATAAATTTTGTATCGCACCAAAACAAATTACAACTATATAATAAAAGGAAGGTTGGCATAAAACTTAATAGTCTAGCAGATAAATGCACCACCAGAAGTTCAGTAGCTCAGTTCATTTGACCTGACTGTTACATTTTCATGCTGTATTGTCTGATGGAGTACCATAACCCTCGCCTTCATTTCCCCTAGGCTCCTGAATAACATAGCAAATGCCTGATAGTCTGGTTTCAAAACCATGCATATCTTGACGACATTGAGCAATGTTTCTCCTTGTTTCACAAAGGGTCTCTGTTAGGGAATGGACTTGTGTCTGGAGTGCAGATACAACATTGCTTTGAGCTTGCATATCTTGATCATGAGGCAGTTTGGACGATATTGCCTTAACAACCAACCCAGTATTATCCAGGAACGTGCTTTTGGCACTGTTAGTGGACATGTACTGACCCACTGTAGCAAGAGCTGACATTGTGATTATAGTTGCCTCCAGAACAGAAGATATTAAGGAGGCAGCAAAACCAAACCATTTTTTCCATAGCTCGCTGAAAAGTTGCCTCCAGAACAGAGTGGACATGTACTGACCCACCATTTTTTCCATAGCTCGCTGAAAAGTTGAGGTTTTACATTAGTAGTACCAGAACAGAAGATATTAAGGAGGCAGCAAAACCAAACAAAATAGCTTTGGTATATATACAGAACTTATTCTGGTGAACCCATGTAAAATATTAGTTGTATTTTATTGCAAAGTACGTAATAAAACCAGGTTCCAAACATATGACCATGTACCATCGCTAATCTATTATCTATTTCTTCACATTGTATTGAGGGCTAAGGATAAAGAGATGAAGTTTATAATACGGTAAGCATAGTATGACATCATTCATATCACAAAACAACTAAGAACAGAAAAACAGGCAATTGTAACGTTGTGTGGGCAAGTCCAGCATGGAACTAGATTACGGGTCAAGATCAAAGGAACATCACTCCTCTCTCTTAAACCTTGTAAGGTGCAATGATACTCTAAGACAATTGTGTATAAAATTGAAAAGAGTAATAGACATTGGCTTCAAACCATGCAATTCAAGGCACAAGTCAGAGTAAGTAGTAGTTGAAAGGCATGAGGATTAAGGACTTACAACAACGGCTTTGAGTGGTGTAGTCATGCCCTTCTTCTTGCTGGTTTGACAGTCCTTGCAGATTTCCACATCATTTGGTTCAGGTACTTTTTGGTCCTTGCGGGCTTTCCTCTGCATTTCGAACAAGTCAATATAGATCTGATAATATGGTACAGTGAAAAGAGTGAAACAGTAGCTAATTACAAGAGCCTCGCAGTGTGCAATATAGCTACGAGATCCTGTCGTATGTTGGAATTTCACTTTCGTATGGTTGGCCTTGTTCTTTGAACAGTTCACCTACAAGAGATAGATTTGTGTGGCACATGCGTAAATAGGACTTCAACATGTGATCTTATCACATATATATAATGTACCTAATACTTCGGATCAGACCAATGTTTAACAAGGCCCCTCCAGTCTTCATCCGATATATTTTCCACTGGAGATGTTTGGGAAAGTTCACTGTTAGCCTTGCCTTCAAAGTGAGTTTTCCTCAAGTTATACCGATACTGTCGCAGAACAGACTTGAAAACATGGGTGCAAGCTTGTCTTGTTGCATCATCTTGGCTATCCAACTTGAACCTCATCTGTTGAAAATTATGGGAGTCTCATTATCAGCAACCTAGAAAGTATGGGACAGAGCAAGACGATATTACTAGTTTCCATACATAACCATACTTACAGATAAATGGTCGAGGAAGGTGTTGAACTGGGTTTTGTCTTTTTCATTCCTATACTGAATCCATGTTGGGAGGATACGTACATGACACCTAATGGCAACCGTTGCCTCTGATACTAACTTGGCTGACTCTGTAGCATCACGTGGCCTTTTTAAAACTGCCTCAAAACGGATCTCCATTCTTACTCCTCTAGATTTAGTTAACCTATCGAGCATTATCCCTGATGTTTGTTTCCTCTTGTGCCTAGGTGCTAGTCCAACAACGAACATAGGAAGTGTTAGTGTACATCAAACTGTGAGACTACATATAAAGAAGCATGCAACTGTAACTTGACTCCAGCAACTACCTTCTTGCTGTTGAAGCTCACAAGGTTCATCTGATATTGCCAACTCGTCTTGTGTCAAGAGTGCTTGGGAAGTAGTGTCAGGTGGCAACGGAGCTTGGGAACGTGCTGCTAGCTCAGTTGACGCACGAGTAAGTCGTGCAGCTGATAGTACTATGGTAGGTGTTGCAAGAACTAGGGCTGTCTCTACTTGTTTGGTGGCAGCTATTTGTTTCTGTTTGGCTTTTTTTGCAACTCGTGTAGCATGGGATGCCGTGTTTGTAGAATTTTCCGCTGGACTTTGACCTTCTATTGCACCATCAGTACTAGCAGAATCTGTAGAATTCATCCGCTTCTCATTCCCTGCCATTCTGTGTTTCTTCCTCTTTCTCTGTGCCATGTTAAGTCAAGCCGACAAGAAAAACGAATAACAATTTAGTTCTTCAGAACAAATTGATGCATGATGCAGACGAACTGAACTTTGATGTTAGACAACCACATGATAGGAGGATGTAATATGTATGAAAAACAGGACGGAAGAGATAACCAGAACTATGATGTGTAAACTAAGAAGAAGACATTTCAGCAAATTAGAAGCAATGCAATGGAAGGTAGACACCATATGAAAGATGCTACAAATATCGCTCTGCCAAGTTAGCAGTGTCTCATCATAAATGGCGTTTAAACAAATGTGAAGCAGTACAAGCAATAAATCATATGCAAGATGCAGACCACATCACACTACCATGTTAGAGGTCTCTCGTCATTAGTGCCATTGCATATTCACAGCATTGCATATTCACAACTTATGATTTGTAAACTAAGGAGAAGGCATTTCAACAAATTAGAAGCAATGAAAGCTAGACACCATATGAAAGATGCAACGAATATCACTCTACCAAGTTAAAACTGTCTCGTCACAAGTGCCATTTCAACAAATTAGTAGTACAAGCTAGAAAAGAATGTGAGATGTAACCTATATCACACTCCGAAGTCAAACATGTCTTATGATAAGTGATTGTTGCAGGATACACAACAATAGTAATTTGATGTAAGAACATGGTCTGATAGACAGATATTGTATATTCTAGAAACAGGAACACGTGTCTTATTCAAGTATTATGTGTAAAGTGAGCAGATGGAATTCAACAAAATTAGAACCAATATAAGCTAGACATCACACATAACATGAAACCACATATAACAGTGCCAAGTTAGAGGGAGCACCGGTGATGCTGCACTAGGGGAGACGTGCTCATCATAAACACAACTTTGTTGAGTGTCTATGCATGTGTTGTCTTGGAAATCATCTTTGGGGTGTGGAGGAGTAGAAACTGTAGAGGCCCTCCGTTCGGAAGGAGCACCTGTATCTGCTGCCTTGCTAACTTCCTTCCACTTTATTGATTTTGAATTGTCAAGTAAAACCGACAAGAAAAAGCAATAAAATTCTCTCTTCAGAACTCATTCATGCATGATACTGATAATCACTACTTTGATGTAAGGCAAACACATGATACCAGGATGGAATATGCACGAAAAACATGTTCACAACTGTTTGTGTAAACTAAGCAGAAACCATTCCAGCAAATAAGAAGCAATGCAAGCTAGACACCACATGAAAGATGCAACCAATATGACTCTGCCAAGTTAAAAGCGTCCCATCATAAATGGAATTTCAACAAATTAGAAGCATCGCATGCTATAAATCATATGAAAGATGCAACTAATATCGCACTGCATATACTAAAGGTGTCTCGTCATGTTGATTGATGCAGGATACAAAAAAACAATAGTTTTATGTAAGGACATGCTTAATAGACAGATGTACTATGTATTAAATATAGGAAGGCATGTCACATTAACATGTATAATGTATAAGCTAAGCAGACTAGCACATGCAGTTTAACCAGATTGGAAGAATTACAATCTAGACACCATATGCAACATGCAACCACATATCACGCTGCCAAGTTAGAGCAAGCACCTGGATGCTAGTGTAGGGGAAATGCTGTAATCAACTACAGAGCTACGTTCACTATCTTCATCTAGCATTTCTGTTTCTTGAGAATCATGTCGGGAGGCTGACGCTGCATTCTTTAAATGAGTAGTAGTCCCCTTGCCTGCCTGCCTCGTCATAAGTGATTGATGAGGGATACACAAGAACATTAGTTTGATGTAAGAACATGGTTAATACACAGATGTACTAGTATGTACCAAAAACAGAAAGGCATGTCATATTCAAAGGTATAATGTGTAAGCTAAGAAGATGCAATTTAACCAAATTGGAAGCAATACAAGCTAGACATCCGGCTGGAGTGGTGAGCATGATCATCTAGGACCTGAGAGCCTGGTGGGAGGCGGGCTGCTTCGCCACCATCGCAGCTTTTTAGTTGGCTTCTAGGTGATGCCTATCTTTGCTGGGCTTGTCACTGGCTCGGCCAGTGCCCTGACTAGCTATCTGTCTTCTGGTGCTCATGGGATGGTGGTTCATGTAAAAAAATATCTTTCCTTATCTTACCGACTTCGGCCTTTCGAATACAAGCTAGACACCATATGGAGCATGCAACCACATATGACACCGTGAAGTTAAAGCAGGCACCTGGGATGGTGGTTCATTGCGAGCGAGGTCATCAACTCCAGAGCTACGTTTATCGTCTCCATTTGCTAACACTGCACCCTTTATAGCGCTGTAACGTGTCTTGCCTACCCGCATACGAAGCTGGAGCGACTTCTCTCTTTTCTTTTTGGCTTCTCTCATGGCAGCAGAGTCTGAAATACCCTTGCATAAAAACACAATAGTGAGAGTAAGGGTGAAGTGTGTGCAGAACTAGTGCACTGTAAAAGTAGCAGATAGCAGGTGGCTGAAAAATAAATGACAGGAGACATATGATAGCTCTACAACATTGCATGGCAAACAAAATTAGATTCTACTCCATATGATTTTGTAATATATGAGCACAGGAAATGCAGGTACTCCTCCACCACACCACCACATGTGGTCATATCTAAGATAACAGTCGACTGAAAATAAATAGGCCAGTCGATTTTTTTAATGAACCGTCCGATCTATAAGGAACGGGCAGATGGCCTTCATCTACCTCCCGCCAGTCACTGTTGACGATCTTTCTCGAACCGCCAGCGACCACCGGCCCAGACCCCTGCCTCCGCTGCCCCGCCCTCCCATCGACCTCACACCACCGCCGTGCTTGGTAGCGCCCCTAGGCCATCCCTTTAATCCCGGCCGACCTCCAGATCGGGCGCCAGTAGCTCTAGGCCGCACACTCCCCTAAGATAAACACCAAGGCGCTGCTTCCTCGGCGTAATAGGTGTACTAGCGCCTGTTACGCCGGGGAATGCTTCCGTTAATTGGGAATCAACTGGCTAGAAATTGAAATTTAGGGGGGTGACAGACCTCTAGCTAAGGTGAAATAGTATATGAGGAGAAACCTTGTGCATCGCGAGTTATTAGGAACATCTAGTATCAAGAAGAAGCGGTCAACTAGTGTCTTCTATGGGATGAATACCGTGCAAGCAGAGACGTAAGATTCGCACGAATAAGGGAAGAGGAGTACCTTTTTCGGTTGCCGGTGTGGTCACCTCCACATGTCGCGCCGATCTTCTTCTTTTTACCAGGGAAACCGATGTTCTAGAGGGTGCAGGCTTGGACAAACCCATGGCCAAATTGTTGACTGTGTTGCCGTGGCCGTATGTCGGCGGAGGGGAAGCAAATCCGAGGCGGCGAACGACGGCGTAGCAGGAACATCTCCGGTGTGGTGGAGGGTGGCGAAGTTGGAGCGGCAGCGGTGAGGCGCAGGACGGCGTGGTTGAACTGGCTCGGGTACGAACGGCTCGGCCTCGGCTTCAACTACTAGCCGTGTAGGGTGTTGCGGTTGAGGTTGCGGTGGACGACGACGTCGGGGTATCGGCTCCGGCGTGATGGAGGAGGGCGGCGGTTGATGGGTGGTATGGGTATTACGTCTCCAATGTATCTATAATTTATGAAGTATTCATGCCATTATATTATCCATCTTGGATGTTTATTGGGCTTTACTATGCACTTTTATATTATTTTTGGGACTAACCTATTGACCCAGAGCCCAGTGCCAGTTCCTGTTTTTTTCCCTTGTTTCAGTGTTTCGAAGAAAAGGAATATCAAACGGAGTCGAAACGGAATGAAATCTTCTGGAGAAGTTATTTTTGGAAGGAAAGCAACCCGGGAGACTTGGAGTCCATGTCAAGGAAGCAAAGAGGAAGGCACGAGGCAGGGGGGTGCGCCCTCCCCCCCAGGGCGCGCCCTCCACCCTCATGGGCCCCTCGTGGCTCCCCTGACGTACTTCTTCTGCCTATATATCTCCATATACCCTAAAAACTTCGGAGCAGAATAGATCGGGAGTTCCTCCGCTGCAAACCTCCAGAGCCACGAAAAACCAATCGGGACCCTGTTCCGGCACCCTGCCGGAGGGGGGATCCCTCACCGGTGGCCATCTTCATCATCCCGGTGCTCTCCATGACGAGGAGGGAGTAGTTCACCCTCGGGGCTGAGGGTATGTACCAGTAGCTATGTGTTTGATCTCTCTCTCTCTCTCGTGTTCTTGATTTGGCACGATCTTGATGTATCGCGAGCTTTTCTATTATAGTTGGACCTTATGTTTCTTCGCCCCCTCTACTCTCTTGTAATGGATTGAGTTTCCCCTTTGAAGTTATCTTATCGGATTGAGTCTTTAAAGATTTGAGAACACTTGATGTATGTCTTGCCGTGCGTATCTGTGGTGACATTGGGATATTACGTGATTCACTTGATGTATGTTTTGGTGATCAACTTGCGGGTTCCGCCCATGAACCTATGCATAGGGGTTGGCACACGTTTTCGTCGTGATTCTCCGGTAGAAACTTTGGGGCACTCTTTGAGGTTCTATCTGTTGGTTGAATAGATGAATTGAGATTGTGTGATGCATATCGTATAATCATGCCCACGGATACTTGAGATGACATTGGAGTATCTAGGTGACATTAGGGTTTTGGTTGATTTGTGTCTTAAGGTGTTATTCTAGTACGAACTCTAGGGCTGTTTGTGATACTTATAGGAATAGCCCAATGAATTGATTGGAAAAAATAACTTTGAGGTGGTTTCGTACCCTACCATAATCTCTTTGTTTGTTCTCCGCTATTAGTGACTTTGGAGTGACTCTTTGTTGCACGTTGAGGGATAGTTATATGATCCAATTATGTTATTATTGTTGAGAGAACTTGCACTAGTGAAAGTATGAACCCTAGGCCTTGTTTTCTAGCATTGCAATACCGTTTACGCTCACTTTTACCACTTGTTACCTTGCTGTTTTTATATTTTCAGATTACAAAAACATATATCTACCATCCATATTGCACTTGTATCACCATCTCTTGCCGAACTAGTGCACCTATACAATTTACCATTGTATTGGGTGTGTTGGGGACACAAGAGACTCTTTGTTATTTGGTTGCAGGGTTGTTTGAGAGAGACCATCTTCATCCTACGCCTCCCACGGATTGATAAACCTTAGGTCATCCACTTGAGAGAAATTTGCTACTGTCCTACAAACCTCTGCACTTGGAGGCCCAACAACGTCTACAAGAAGAAGGTTGTGTAGTAGAAATCAAGCTCTTTTCTGGCGCCGTTGCCGGGGAGGCTAGGTAAGCGGCACTCACACCCCGTCAACTAAGCTCTTTTCTGGCGCTGTTGCCGGGGAGGTGAGTACTTGAAGGTATATCTTTAGATCTTGCAATCGAATCTTCTAGTTTCTTGTTTTATCACTAGTTTAGTTTATAAAAGAAAATTACAAAAAATGGAATTGAGGGTGCCTCATATGCTTCATCTTTTTAATGTCTTCCGTGAAAATAAGGATTCCGATAATTGTGCTCAATTGCTAGAGGAAGAATGCATTAAAATGTTTGGCACTAAATCTTTGAATGATGAGCACGATTGCAATGTTGTTAGTATGAATTCTTTGAATACCTATGATGCTAATGATATGTAAAGCCACAAGCTTGGGGAAGCTATGTTTGATGAAGATGATATTTTTTTGTCCCCCAAGTTTTGATGTGCAAATTTATTATGATGAAACCATGCCTCCTATCTATGATGATTATTGTGATGACATGTATGCTATAAAGAATAATGATAACCATGAAACTTGTCATCTTGATCTTAATTTTCAATCACATGATAGTTATTTTGTTGAGTTTGCTCCCACTATTCCGATTGAGAAGAATTTTGCTTATTTGGAGAGTAGTAAAATTTATATGCAAGTAGATCATGAAAAGAATGCTTTAGGTGCTGGTTATATTGTTGAATTCATTCATGATTCTACTGAAAATTATTATGAGGGAGGAATATATGCTTGTAGGAATTGCAATAATATCAAGTTTCCCCTCTATGTGCTTAAAGTTTTGAAGTTATGCTTGTTTTGCCTTCCTATGCTAGTTGATTATTGTTCCCGTAAGTTGTTTGCTCACAAAATCCCTATGCATAGGAAGTGGGTTAGGCTTAAATGTGCTAGTCATATTCTTCACGATGCTCCCGTTATGTTTCAATTCTTATCTTTTATGTGAGCATCATTGCCATCATCATGCCTAGCTAAAAAGGCAATAAAGAAAAGCGCTTGTTGGGAGACAACCCAATATTTACCTTTACCATTTTTGTGTGTTCACATGATTATGCTACTGTAGTAATAATTTTTTATAGCTTTTGTTTCACTAAAGTGCCAAGTAAGACCTTTGGGATAACCTACGGTGATAGTTATTTGATCTTGCTGTGAAAAACAGAAACTTTGTGCGCACGAGATTAGTTTTCATAAATCACAGGAACGTGCTTTTTCAGTTGATTCTTTTTGAAGCAGATTAATAAACAAATTAGCTAGGACTTCCTAATTTGGTAGAATTTTTTAGGTTCCATAAGTATTCGCAAGTTACAGATTACTACAGACTGTTCTGTTTTTGACAGATTCTGTTTTCTATGTGTTGTTTGCTTATTTTGATGAATCTATGAGTAGTATCGGAGGGTATGAACCATAGAGAAGTTGGAATACAGTATATATTACACCAATATGAATTTAGAATGAGTTCACAACAGTACCTAAGTGGTGATTTATTTTCTTATACTAATGGAGCTCACGAGTTTTCTATTGAGTTTTGTGTTGTGAAGTTTTCAAGTTTTTGTTGAAGTTTCGATGGACTATGGAATAAGGAGTGGCAAGAGCCTAAGCTTGGGGATTCCCAAGGCACCCCAAGGTAATATTCAAGGACAACCAAGAGCCTAAGCTTGGGGATGCCCCGGAAGGCATCCCCTCTTTCGTCTTCGTTCATCGGTAACTTTACTTGGAGCTATATTTTTATTCACCACATGATATGTGTTTTGCTTGAAGCGTCGTTTTCTTTTGTTAGTTTTGCTTGCTGTTATTTAGATTAGTGTTTTGCATCTCTATTTTCAATAAAAATTTCAAGGATAGCCTTTACCATGCTTATTTTGCAAGTATACATGTTGCTGTTTCAAAACAGAAAGTTTACCGCTGTTGCAAAAATTCCCTAGAAAAGTCAGAATATCATAAAATGTTCAAACTTTTTGCATATTGAGATCTGATAAATTTACTACAGTGGGAATTTTCTTTCATAATTTTTGGAGCTAGTAAAGTATGATGAATCTTGCATTCTTTACAGACTGTACTGTTTTGGCAGATTGCTGTTATGTTTGCATTGTTTGCATATGTTTGCTTGTTTAATGATTCTATTTGAGGATAGGAGTATTAAATATGCAGAGACATTTAGTATGTAATGTTGAATAATAATTTTAGTGATTTTCTACAGTAGAGAATGATAAGGTTTTTGCATTGGTTGATACTAACTTATCTCACAAGTTCTTGTTGAGTTTGGTGTGGACGAAGCTTTCGAGATTTAGGAAACCGAGATATAAAAGGAATTAAGGAGACATAAAAGCTCAAGCTTGGGGATGCCCAAGGCATCCCAAGATAATATTTCAGGAAGTCTCAAGCATCTAAGCTTGGGGATGCCCCGGTAGGCATCCCACCTTTCTTCTTCAACAATTATCGGTTAGTATCGTTTGAACCTAAGTTTTTGCTTCTTCACTTGATGTGTGCTATCCTTGAAATGTCATTTTATTTTGTTTTGCTTGCTGCTTGAATAAAATACATTAGATCTTAAATTCTTAAATGAGAGAGAGTCTTCACATAGCTACATAATTATTTAACTACTCATTGATCTTCATGTATATCTTTTTGGAGTAGTTTGTCATTTACTCGTGTGCTTCACTTATATGCTATGAGTAAATGGTTGAATGAATTGAATATCATAAATATTAAATTATATTTGTTTCATATGCTTATCCCATGGGGAGTAATGACTTCACATATAAGAAGTAGAGGTGGTAAATTTATTGAAGGTTAGCAAACATTGTATTGGTCACTTGAACAATTCATGAAAGAATATCGAAGGAAGAGAGATTTCACATATAATATACTATCTTGGACATATTTTGTAATTGTGAGCACTCATTAAAATATGACATGCTAAAAGGTTGATGTTGGACAAGGAAGACAACGTAATGGGTTATGTTTTCTTATATCCGAAATAAAGTATATTGTCATGGATCGCCCAACACGTTGTGCTTGCTTTCCCCCCTCATGCTAACCAAATTCTTTGCACCAAGTAGAGATACTACTTGTGCTTCCAAACATCCCTTAAACCAGTATTGCCATGAGAGTACACCATACCTACCTATGGATTGAGTAAGATCCTTCAAGTAAGTTGTCATCGCTGCATGCAATAAAAATTGCTCTCTAAATATGTATGATCTTTTAGTGTGGAGAAAATAAGCTTTATATGATCTTGTGATATGGAAGAAATAAAAGAGACGGACTGCATAATAAAGGTCCCTATCACAAGTGGCAATATAAAGGGACGTTCCCTCGCATTAAGATTTCGTGCATCCAACTATAAAAGCGCATGGCAACCTCTGCTTCCCTCTGCGAAGGGCCTATCTTTTACTTTTATGTAAGAGTCATGGTGATCTTCACCTTTCCCTTTTACATTTTATCCTTTGGCAAGCACATTGTGTTGGAAAGATTCTGATATATATATATATATATATCCAATTGGATGTAAGGCATCATGAGCTATTATTGTTGACATTACCCTTGAGGTAAAAGGTTGGGAGGCGAATATAAGCCCCTATCTTTCTCTGTGTCTGATTAAAACTTTGAACCCATAAATATCGCGTGAGTGTTAGCAATTGTGAAAGACTAAAAGATAGTTGAGTATGTGGAGTTTACTAAATCAAAGCTCTGACATAGACTCTTCCTGAAAATAAGATGAATTGTAATTGTTTGATGACTAGTAACACGGTTTGTTAGTTTTCAAGAAAGTTTATGATCTATACTTTAAAATATGAATAGCTTGTTACTTGATCATGAGAAGCTTTATGAGATGAGCTACTGTTATGACATATAATGATGCTATAAAAGGTGATTGAAATTATCATTGATAAAACTTGTACACCTGCTAGCATTCACACTTCATAAATTCTTTCTTTTATCATTTACCTACTCGAGGACGAGCAGGAATTAAGCTTGGGGATGCTGATACGTCTCCAACGTATCTATAATTTATGAAGTATTCATGCTATTATATTATCCATCTTGGATGTTTATTGGGCTTTACTATGCACTTTTATATTATTTTTGGGACTAACCTATTGACCCAGAGCCCAGTGCCAGTTCCTGTTTTTCCCTTGTTTCAGTGTTTCGAAGAAAAGGAATATCAAACGGAGTCGAAACGGAATGAAATCTTCTCGAGAAGTTATTTTTGGAAGAAAAGCAACCCGGGAGACTTGGAGTCCACGTCAAGGAAGCAATGAGGAAGGCACGAGGCAGGGGGGCGCGCCCTCCACCCTCGTGGGCCCCTTGTGGCTCCCCTGACGTACTTCTTCTGCCTATATATCTCCATATACCCTAAAAACTTCGGAGCAGAATAGATCAGGAGTTCCGCCGCCGCAAACCTCCAGAGCCACGAAAAACCAATCGGGACCCTGTTACGGCACCCTGCCGGAGGGGGGATCCCTCACCGGTGGCCATCTTCATCATCCCGGCGCTCTCCATGACGAGGAGGGAGTAGTTCACCCTCGGTGCTGAGGGTATGTACCAGTAGTTATGTGTTTGATCTCTCTCTCTCTCTCTCGTGTTCTTCCCCCTCTACTCTCTGGTAATGGATTGAGTTTCCCCTTTGAAGTTATCTTATCGGATTGAGTCTTTAAAGATTTGAGAACACTTGATGTATGTCTTGCCGTGCGTATCTCTGGTGACAATGGGATATCACGTGATTCACTTGATGTATGTTTTGGTGATCAACTTGCGGGTTCCGCCCATGAACCTATGCATAGGGGTTGGCACACGTTTTCGTCGTGATTCTCCAGTAGAAACTTTGGGGCACTCTTTGAGGTTCTATCTGTTGGTTGAATAGATGAATTAAGATTGTGTGATGCATATCGTATAATCATGCCCACGGATACTTGAGGTGACATTGGAGTATCTAGGTGACATTAGGGTTTTGGTTGATTTGTGTCTTAAGGTGTTATTCTAGTACGAACTCTAGGGCTGTTTGTGACACTTATAGGAATAGCCCAATGGATTGATTGGAAAGAATAACTTTGAGGTGGTTTCGTACCCTACCATAATCTCTTCGTTTGTTCTCCGCTGTTAGTGACTTTGGAGTGACTCTTTGTTGCATGTTGAGGGATAGTTATATGATCCAATTATGTTATTATTGTTGAGAGAACTTGCACTAGTGAAAGTATGAACCCTAGGCCTTGTTTCCTAGCATTGCAATACCGTTTACACTCACTTTTACCACTTGTTACCTTGCTGTCTTTATATTTTCAGATTACAAAAACATATATCTACCATCCATATTGCATTTGTATCACCATCTCTTGCCGAACTAGTGCACCTATACAGTTTACCATTGTATTGGGTGTGTTGGGGACACAAGAGGCTCTTTGTTATTTGGTTGCAGGGTTGTTTGAGAGAGACCATCTTCATCCTACGCCTCCCACGGATTGATAAACCTTAGGTCATCCACTTGAGGGAAATTTGCTACTGTCCTACAAACCTCTGCACTTGGAGGCGCAACAACGTCTACAAGAAGAAGGTTGTGTAGTAGACATCAATGGGGTGGCGGACGGAGGACGCCGAGGTTTCACGGCTGGTGGAGAGGTAGTTTTGGCGCCGACGGAGTACGAATGGGGAATCAGACAGGTGGGGGGAACCATGTTTCGGTGTGGGACGCGCTTGTTTTTGGCTTTTTTGAACAGAAGATGGGACGCGCTTGTTTGAAATTTGGGGAAAGTACAAACTTTGCCCCCCTCTTAAATTTCGGACCTACTGCGGGTCGGGGGTAGGATGGTAATCCCGGGTGTCCCAAATAGTGGGCGGGAGCGATTTCGGCCGCGCGCATGTGTGCTTAGGCGGCCATTGTGTATGAATGTTTTTCGGATGCGGTTGCATGGCGTCTAGATGAAGCTACAAACCTACCCCGGTTTAGACCTTTGGACGTCGGGCCGGTAGGTTTCACGGGTCGGAGTTATTAGAAAAGTAATTTCCTTGTACTACCAAACATTGGTCTCACGCGGTTTCGGGTGAGTAGAGGCTCTTTTGGCGCTTCGTTCAAAATTTTGAAACACAAGCATTCACATTTAGAGTACTCTTGAACTATGAGGATTGACCTAAATAGACAATGTTATATTTGACCTTGTATGTTTGAAAACCTCATTAAATTATCCGCTTCTTTTTGAAATTTTGACACTTGAAAATCCTATAACTACGATTATTTTGGAATGGAGGAGCTAAATTTGAATCTATTTTGTACACGACTACATATACTATTATGTACAAAATCAGAGCAAAGATTGGTGCCCCCATAATTTAGGTATGGTTTACAAATGCCATGATATCAAATTCAAATAATTGAATGGACTTCTTGTTGAATTCGATTTTCTTAAACCACCTTAAGTTGAATTCAAATGTATGCTAGTTCATAGGTACCTATTTATAATGTCCATTGTGTAACTTTCGTATGTATAATGTGCTTTACACACACAACATGAACTATACTCATGTTTATATTCGATTGCTAAAGTGATGCATTGTCTAGAGTTCAAAGTACTAACTATGTGGATCAATTGTGTCGAATAATAACATAGACATGCTCAAATTCGATAGAATCTAGATGTCTGATGGATCAATGACCGCTCCTTACGCGAATTGCAAATATCATGATCCCATCCTAATATTTGGATACAATTTATATCTTTAATCAATGTGTAGAGCAGTCTTTTACGTGTAGTTTCACTCTCCATCGGTGGTCTCTCACACATGCTCACACACTCTCTCCCGAGGTGTCTTTCTCGCACACATGCTCTAGATATAACCCTCCCTCCCTCTCGTAACCATTTACAACTGTTTTCACTAACCTTTATCACAAGCACTCTTTCTCTCGCAAACATACACACGCACAATCCTCATCGACTCTTTCTATATACATGGACCTGCCTATGTGTCTCATGTACGCACATTATCTTTACGCCTGTCTCTCACGCATTGTATCACACCTCTCTTCCTAATCGACGAGTATGATTCTAGCAGAGCATTCTGTAGGATGCCCGTTAAAGTTAGGTTCACTACAAGAAATATGTCAACTAGTGATCTTCTGTCAGTGAACCTGGAAGAATTGGTCATAGATCTATGACCATTTGAGACCAATTGGTCAAAAGCTGTTCGGGGGGCTCCAAACCCTAAACCATTGCGACCATTTTGGTCAGAAAGGTCGTAATTTCCTTACACGAAATGGTCATAAAGCAAACAACGCTAGTCCGCTGCCTTATCTCTAGTTGTTAACGACCAATATAGATGGTCATAGCCTTGTAAATTGTGGTGGGTTGCGATGACTAGGCGCCATCTCATCAGTTTTGCCTATGTGTCATGTCCATGTATCAATTTTTGCCCTAGGTTGTGAAGCAACCTATATTTCTGTTATTCCAAAAATTCCCAAAAAATTCTCATAAATTGTTTGGATCATATCTTCATCAAATATGTCAAAAACCTTCCTTGCCTAGTTCAAAAATAATTCAACAATATTCATTTTCCTATTCTGTTCAGAGCAGCACTTTGTGAAGGAAGTACCACTTTGGCATGTCCAAATAGTATCCATTTTCTACAATGCTTTCCTATGCCCAAATAACCATCCTACACCAAATGCCAGCTCAATCCATTCATTATTTTGAGCCCAGCTTTAGCATTCGTATTTATGTCCAGTGTAGTACTTTGCAAAGCAAGTACCACCTAGGCTCCTCCTTTTGAGCTGAACATTTGTGAAGACGGTCTTCTTAGTAACTGATCATCCTCATCCAAAACTCACGCCCATTAGCCATGTACATTTCCCGTACCGCTAATCAAACACTTGGCTGCTAATTCATGTTTGAGCATCGATCGGTCTCCTCGTGAGAATCTTATGTTGTAATTTTCTTCCTAGCACCTACCTAGGGAGTGCCCAACCCACTAGACATGCCTAGGCCTCCCAGAACACATGGCAACGCCATGGTCACGCGGTGACCACGCGGCAGGCATGCGAGTTTACGTGCTCTAGAGTTGGGGCCCTCGGCCACCGCCCAAACCTCGACGTATCTCCACCAAACCATGTATATATGATTAAATAGGTACTTATGTAACTAGAAATGATTTTTGGAAAAAATAAATAGCAAACAATGAGGCAGCTGCAGTTCAAATTTGACCCGCTTCCAACTGAATCGGTGGAAATTTGTCTTTTTCACGAGAGGTGGATCAAAACTTTTTACACCCAACCATTTTGTCAATTGTGCATTAAATATGGCCTAGTATTTTATAAAAATGATTTGGTCCAATTTTGCAACAATTATTTGGGAGGCCCTTCACCAAAAAACCTCCTTTTGGGCACTCAAAAAATGGAAAATGGTTTTTTCGTCCAAAGAAAATGAAAACTTCCTGAGGCAACATTGTTTGCCATTCCAATATGCACCCTTGTGCACAATATAAGATCATTTGAACAAACTATGCCATGAATGTGGCCATAAGATTGATCATTTGGCTTGAAAGCCATTGATCTCCATACATGATAGCTCGTTTCTGAGAACACTTTTTTAAAATAATTGTCGTATTACAAGTTTGTTATTTTTCCTGGGAACTTGGCCACATATAATGACACAATGCGAAGGTTTCCCAATTTTTTGATGTTTATTGAATTTTTTATGTCCGTTTCAAAATGCGGTAAAAACGGCGGGAATGACCGTTCCTAGCTAGTGGTTGAATCTTGGAATTTTTTTGGTGTTTCTCTGATTAAATGGATACTTATGTACCTAGAAATGATTTTTGGAAAAAATAAAGAGCAAACTACAAGGCAACTACAGTTCAAATTTGACCCGCTTCCAAATGAATCGGCGGAAATTTGTCTTTTTCACGAGAGGTGGATCAAAATTTTGTACACCCAACCATTTGGTCAATTGTGCATTAAATATGGCCTAGTATTTTATAAAAATGATTTGGTCCAATTTTGCAACAATTATTTGGGAGGTCCTTCACAAAAAAACCTCCTTTTGGGCACTCGAAAAATGGAAAATGATTTTTTTGTCCAAAGAAAATGAAAACTTCCTTAGGCAATATTGTTTGCCATTCCAAGATGCACCCTTGTGCACAATATGAGATCATTTGAACAAACTATGCCATGAATGTGGCCATAAGATTGATCATTTGGCTTGAAAGCCATTGATCTCCACACGTGATAGCTCGTTTCTGAGAACACTTTTTTAAAATAATTTCCTTATTACAAGTTTATTATTTTTCCTGGGAACTTGGCCACATATAATGAAACAATGCGAAGGTTTCCCAATTTTTTGATTTTTTTTGAATTTTTTATGCCCGTTTCAAAATGCGATCAAAACGGCGGGAATGACCGTTCCTAGCTAGTGGTTGAATCTTGGAATTTTTTGGTGTTTCTCTGATTAAATAGATACTTATGTACCTAGAAATGATTTTTGGAAAAAATAAAGAGCAAACTACAAGGCAGCTATAGTTCAAATTTGACCCGCTTCCAACTGAATCGGCGGAAATTTGTCTTTTTCACGAGAGGTGGATTAAAACTTTTTACACCCAACCATTTGGTCAATTGTGCATTAAATATGTCCTAGTGTTTTATAAAATTGATTTGGTCCAATTTTGCAACAATTATTTGGGAGGCCCTTCACAAAAAAACCTCCTTTTGGGCACTCGAAAAATGGAAAATGGTCTTTTCATCCAAAGAAAATGAAAACTTCCATAGGCAACATTGTTTGGAATTCCAAGATGTACCCTTGTGCACAATATGAGATCATTTAAACCAACTATGCCATGAATGTGGCCACAAGATTGATCATTTGTCTTGAAAGCCATGAATCTTCACGCATGATAGCTCGTTTCTGAGAACACTTTTTTAAAATGATTGCCGTATTACAAGTTTGTTATTTTTCCTGGGAACTTGGACACATATAATGAAACAATGCGAAGGTTTTCCAATTTTTTTGTTTTTTTTAATTTTTTATGCCCGTTTCAAAATGCGGTCGAAATGGCAGGAATAACCGTTCCTAGCTAGTGGTTGAATCTTGGATTTTTTTGGTGTTTCTCTGATTAAATAGATATTTATGTACCTAGAAATGATTTTTGGAAAAAATAAAGAGCAAATTACGATGTAGCTACAGTTCAAATTTGACCCGCTTCCAACTGAATCGGCGGAAATTTATCTTTTTCACGAGAGGTGAATCAAATTTTTTTACACCCAACCATTTGGTTAATTGTGTATTAAATATGTCCTAGTATTTTAGAAAATTGATTTGGTACAATTTTGCAACAAATATATGGTAGGTCCTTCAAAAAAACCTCTTTTCGGGCACTCGAAAAATGGAAAATGAATTCTCCGTGCAAAGAAAATGAAAACTCCCTTAGGCAACATTGTTTGAAATTCCAAGATGCACCATTGTGTACAATATGAGATCATTTGAACAAATATTTGATAGGACTTTCACAAAAAAACTCATTTTGAGCACTGAAAAATGGTATGAAATTTTTTATCTTGAATCGATCATGACCAATTTATATGGTCATAAGGTCATCAAATGGTTTGCTGCGTTCTGATTGGATCATGGGCATATCACGTGGATCACGCATCAACGACCGTCGGATGCTTCCGGATCCAATGGCCCAAACCCACCCGAGCCGAAACCCTAGTTTGTCCTCATGGACATTTTCCACCCACCCCCCGGACAGGGATCAGGTGACATGCACCTTTGCATGTCACCGTGTGACTTGCGGCTCAAATATATATTTAAACATTGTAAAAAATCTGAAAAAAATCATGCATGTTCATATCACATATTAAGATAATCCCTAAAAAATTCAGATCAAAATTCGAAACATACATCAAGAAGCAAAAAAGAGAAATCTGTTATGAATAGTTGCGAATGGTTCTCTGTATACTATTCACATATGAGTTTCTCTTTTTTGCTTCTTGGTGTATGTATCGAATTTTGATCTGAATTTTTTAGGGATTATCTTAATATGTGCTATGAACATGCGTGATTTTTTTCAGATTTTTTTACAATGTTTAAATATAAATTTGGGCCGCAAGTCACACGGTGACATGCAAAGGTGCATGTCACCTGATCCCTGTCCCCCCACCCCCGCCTCCATTCTTTCTCTCATTCCTCCCTCCCCTGCCTCCATTCTTTCGCTCCAGATCCGCCACCCACCCTGTCGCTGCCCCCTCCTTCCCCATCCCGCCGCAGCGAGGAGATCCATTCTCGCCGCCGCCGTCGCCCCTGACCCCTTCTCCCCGATTCAGACCACATCCTCCCACCATAGCTCGCCGCCGG